>NW_013671349.1:24186-58736 GCF_000517525.1 Limulus polyphemus
TTGTGTTCCGTGGTGTGGTGTGTAGTGTGTGTGTGTGTAATATATATATATATATATAATAAATATATAAATCACTAACAGGAACACAAACTTCATAGAAAACCATATGTTTTGCTAACAATAATGTGGAATGTATAATTACTTTTTAGTTATTGTTTTACAGATAATCCTTAATGATACATTTCAATACACATCTTCTGAAAAGGCCTTTGCAACCATTATTTTTTAAGTTTGAGAGTTCAAGTGTTACAGTTCAAAAAGTAAATATTCTTCACCAGCTGTGAGCAAGTCACTCTCATGCACTTGTACATAATAATATGTTTAAATTACTCTTTTTTTTTTACAGCTATTTGTTAATACTTTCTTTCTGTGCATTCTTTCAGGAAGGCTGAAAGCATAAAGTTTAGTTCTCACATTTCCTGTGTTGACTGTAGTATTATATGCCAATAAATAATATGTAATAATACTCAATCTCTGATTAGTTTTATATTTTTTATAATTTGCTTGCTCTCTGCCTTACTGACAAACATATTCAATGTTATACTTTAAATCCACATGCAACATGTTAATATAAGGATTTTTTTAATCATGTCACACGATTATTTGGTATTATTTTCAACTGTTTTGTCTTATAGATTGTTTAAGTTCAACAGCTTTATTTTTACTTTTACTTTAATACTTTAACCATGAATTATTCTGTTGTAGCTTTTATGTCATATAGATTACTGGTGTCTTTACCTCTTGTTATATATATATATATATATATATATATTACAAACTGATAATTATTTTAGGTAAATATGACTGAAAACATATCTTTGCAGGAATCATACAACAGATCTGTGGTGCTTAGTCCATTGAATCCATTCACAAATTATTCTATTCGAGTGGCTGTCAGTAATCATTACTCCAGAGCTCCATTAATCTCTGCATCTGCTGTAGTCTATCAAACAACAGAAGGAGGTTAGTTTATTTTTTGTGTGTAAATCTCTAGAACTGCAATAGTAAATAGTATCAAAAATAGCACGTATTAAGATACTGTGCAGTTTTCCATATTTTAATCTAATAAGTCATCAAAGTGCTTGCACTTTTTGTGTTACGCATAATCACATAGCTTGCTACACCTTCTCTTATTGATTGTTTTTGTTTGTTCCTGTAACATTGTAATTGCATACTTTGCTCCTCTTCTTTTATTTGAGAGTGATGGAGCTCTTGGTTTCCAAAGCCTAGTCTTCTCCTTTTCTTGAGGTTCTCTCTCTTATCGGCACTTGGGCTTCCATAGAATCCCTCATCCCTTGGGATCCCGCACACATATGTTGCCTTCAGTGGGTGCTGCACAATCAATGGAATCTCATTTGGGATCCCTTGGACTCCGCCATCTCTCTCCATCCCCTACAAATCAACTTCGTCTGGTGGTTCAACAGGGACAACACGATAGATGTTCCCCTGCCTCCTTCCTGTCTTGATTTGCACCACTTTATAGATGCTTCTCTTACAGGATGGAGAGGGTACTTGGACTGTCAGGATATAGCCGATCAATGGTCAAATCTTCTCTACACATCAACCTTTTAGAACTCCTAGCTGTTCGTTAGGCTTTGGATCATTTCATGCTGGTGGTACAGGGCCACAATTGAAATTTTATGTTGGGTTGTTGTAGTAGCATCCACTGCATCTGTTAATGTAACAGTATAGCTGTAAATGTAATTGAAATTGATGTTTTATTGTTTTAGTAGTACCAACTGCTTATGCTAATGTAATGACACAGCTGTGATTTCAGTTGAAAATTATGTTTTTGTAGTGCAAATTACTCATGTAAATGTAACAGTGTGGTGTAACTTCATCTGAAGTTGATGTTTTATAAATGTGTCACCAATCTCTGTCATTATAACAGTAAAGATGTAACTTCAAGTTTTATTGTGGTTGCTTTTGTCATAATAATGGTATAGCCATAACTTAAACTGAATTTGATATTTTGCTATTGTAGCACCTACAGCTCCTGTCAATGTGACAGCGGAGGCTGTAACCCCAACAAATATTCAAGTAACTTGGTCACAGCCAGTTCAGCTTAATGGTCCCTCTGTTTGGTATGAAGTGCGAAAACAGAAAGTAGTTGACCAACATTTTGGTCCATTAGACCTAACTCACCAGCACTCTGCTACCTTGGAGCATGAATATTTTACAAATCTGACTTCTGTGAAACCAGCTACCACATACAAAATTGTAGTAAGTATCTATATAGTTGGAAAAAGTGAATAACAGAGATGTGGTAGATTCTTTGTTAGAGATATTTTATGAAAGTGTAAAGTGTGATTCCTAAATTAAGATTACATGGTGAATAAATTGATATTTAAAAAACAAATTTAAAATGGTAACAAGGATTAACCCATCTTGAATATTACCAATATGCATGAAAGTTTTTATAAAAAAATATTAGTTATTAAACATCAAGATTTCATAGAATATATATATTATTGGTTTTTTAACTGTTTTCTAATTTATCTACTAGCTGTAGTTGTCATTAATGTGAGCTATTAGTTAATATTTAAGTATTTTACAGTCAGCTCATATAAGGATAATCATTAAAACTAAATATATTTTTTGTTTTTCATTCTTTTAATGCTAATCAAAATATTCTTGACTTGTTTGTTTACATATAATACAGCTTGTTCCAATTTTATAACTGTCTTATTATCACACACATGATTTCTTGTTACAGCATATAAATTATTATTTCTAGAATTTTATATTTCTTGGAATGAATTATCTTTTAAAATTTAATTTGTTGAATTTTTAATCTAGTGTTTGACAGTTATGTATTCTGTAATTTATAATATCATTTGTTGGTAGGTTCGAGCTTATTCTTCTACTGAAGCCTTTCATAGTGATAGCATACCTGTTAAAGTGACCACCTTGTCTTTTCCTAATAACCTGACACTTGTGGATATCAAATCAAGGTCTCTGACTGTTCAGTGGATTTCTTCTGTTGATAGCAGTGTAGTCCAGCATAGATTGAAATATATTGAGGTGACTGAAGCATAACATGTTATGTATTACATTATCTGTCTTAGAAAATTTGTCATAAAAATCTTTAAAACATTTAATCACTATTGATCAATAGGTTATTTTTTTAAGAAACTGGTTTATCATTACTTTTATAAAGCTAAATAAACCATGACTGGTTTTGTGCAAATTAGATTTTTTGCATTTCTACTATAAATTTGATTGAACTGTTTATTAATCTTTAAAAAAGTGTATCATCTGCATTCTTTTTTGTCAGGAACGAGGCAATATGTGGCACACACTGAAACTGGATGATACAGAAGCTGGTGCAACATACAACTACACATTGGAGAAACTTTTTCCAAAAACAAAATATAACTTCAAACTTGAGTTAGTATATAGAAACAAAATCAATCACACCTTTGTTTGGTTGGAGATGCCTGAGTTTCAGTATGAAACTCTTGCTGATAGACCTGATGTTCCTGACCCTCCGTATGTGAAAAAAATTGGATGGGAAGCATACCAAGTTTCCTGGAGTGAGGTATCTAGTAATGGAGGAACATTCCTTATGTATGAGTTGCAGTACAGGTGAGAAAGAACTGGCTTACTAACACAAAAAAGTTAAATAATCTTGAAAGTAAATATTAACTTTGATGCTATGATCATTGAAGACCAATTGTTTGACTAAAATCTATATAATTTTCTGTGATATTTTTGGTTAAACAGTTAATAACTTTACAAATTCCTCCCTGTAGCTTCCTCTAAACTTCCATTTGATAAATCATCAAGTTTTTTTTACCAGAGAAGCCAACTCTAATGAAAGTGATCTTATATATATTGGAAACCGTGGTGTCTGTCTGAGAGTTCGTCTGTCTCTCGGTTTAAAAGCTACACGTGCAGACAAAGCTCAACATTCACTTTTAAAATGACAAGGGAACAGGCATAAATAATGTTGATACCAAATTTTATTTTGCAAGCAGGGTATTCTACACTGAATTGTTAGGAATTAATCACACTATCATTCACATTTCAAAATGTGATGTAACTTAAAAATAAAAATGTAGATTTACTGTATGTTATTGTTGAGAGGCTTTTAGCATGACTGAAATGCTCAACAATTACTTTTCACAGTGGGTAGTATAAGTAGCTCAGGACTTTAGCTCTGAGTGAAACCAAGAGTCTAACTCAATTAACCTTTTTAAAGTCCATGAAATCATTTAAATTGATAGATTAACTTCCTGTGACTGGGGACGGGTACTTTTGTTTGCATTGTATAACCTGTATATATATTCTAGCTTTGAAAAATTAATACATTCAGTAATATTTATATACTACATATTTTACTGTTTGTATTATAGCTCAAGAATAGTGAAATACCATATCTACGTTGCTAGAGGTTTCAAAACCTTTTTTCTTACAATACTACAAAAGCATTTTGGTTGACCAAAAATGATCGATTTATTGTTTGCAGTGTAAAATATATTAAATGATTTTTAGTTTGCTTTGTTTTATGATATTTATTTATAAAGACATTTTTATTTCCTCAAATAAAAAATATTTGCCTTATTTTTTTTTGCAAAATGTATACATTTTTATCAATGTAAAGAAAACTTATTACATTATAGGAAGATCAGTAGTTCTTCTTATAGGTCAGTCATTAATAACCTGACAGAGGATACTAAATGGCAGACAGTCTACTATAACTCCACAATCCATTGGATCATTCAAGACTTGCCTGCAGGAATGAGTTATTACTTTAGGGTTCGAGCAATGAATGATCTAGGATATGGGAACTTTAGTCGTGAGAGTGAACAGTTTGATTTACCTGCTCCAGAAGGTAATTGTTTTTGGATAACTGAAATTTTAATGTATTAAACTTTGTTAGCTGATGATTTTTTTAAATTGTTTATTTTTTGTGATTCTTAAATGGAATTTTTCTAGTGAGTTTCAGATCAGAAATCATAAAATATATAGCACAGTGGAATCTCTTTCAGAAAAACAACAGCATATGATAGAAATAAATATGAAACCCAATTAATCATTCAATTCACCACTTGTCACTGAGGTATACCCCTCATCAGTAACCCAGAAGAATAAGTTACTAGCATCTATCCTTCATAGTTTTAAAAGTCTATATAAATATAGGTCATAATGATATGAATGAAATAAACCTGTGTAACTGTCTGTATCCTCATACTCGTTGAAAATTTCATTTCAAAGGCTCGATCATAAATTATTTTTGAAAGTAATTGTACTAAGAAATCATCATTACAGAAATTAATGATGTACATTGGTTATTACTGTGTCAATTTAGCCTGTATATTTTCATTCAAACTAGCTTACAAAAGATTCAAGCAATTTAATGTTTTTTAAAATTTCTGAAGTGTAACATGAAATCTACAGAAAACTCGACAACAAACTATAACCTTTAAAGATATCACATATTACAAAATCTAAAATATTTCAGAGTAAATATGATAACTTGCAGTACATATTTTTTAGTTTGTAGAGTATATGTTATTGTAGCTTGTGTATTTTAATCACAGACTCAGTTAAGTTACTTTTAAAGTTGATTAGGATGCACTTTTTTTAGACCAGTACATATTCCTTTAGTGTCTAGAATGCAGATTATTGACAAGACTTATAGTGTAGGTTGTGTATGGAAGTCACAAACTAAACCAAATGGCTTAAAAAGTTGATTAAGATGCATTTTTTAGGCCTTTAAATGCTTCTTTCATTTCTAGAATGCAGGTTATTGTAGGTTGTGTATGGAAGTTACAAACTAAAGTACATCACTTGAGAAGTTAAGATACTTTCCAACTGGAACATCTTCTTTTAATTTCTAAAATACAAGGTTGTAGCATGACTTACATTGTATACTGTGTATTGAATTACAGCTAGACTAAAGCATGCGACTTGAGAAGCTAATAAAGATTCCAACTGGAACATCTTCGTTTAATATTTAGAATACAGATTATTAACATAACTTGTAGACTGTGTATGTGAGTTATAGCTAGAGTGATTATGTTTATTATTGTTTTTTAATCACCATGTAGGTCTTGTTGATTCAGGCAGTCATCATATAACAACTGTTCTTGCCAGTACCTTATCAGTTGTATTTCTGATTGTTATTTTTCTGGTAGTAGCTGTTTACATGGGTAAGTTTTGCTTTGTTGCAAACTGTATTTTTATTCTATAAATATATATATGACTTATAATATAAAACCAAGACGTTGAAAACGGGAACTAATCTTGTTAACTAGAAATTCTTCATTGTTTTAGAAACTGGAATAATCATTCAGCTTTACAGTCATAAATTCTACAAAAGCATTTTACAACCTTAAAAAGAACATAATATGTGCCCTCAAACTCTGAAATACCGCATGGCCTTAAATTCTAAATGCATCTAACATTATAATGTTTCAGTCTTAGAAACAGAAAAGATAACATACACTAGAATGTTATTTTGTCCTAGATTCTGTAAAAAAACAGGTAACGGTAGAAACTGGATCAACCTTTCAGCTCTAGAAACCGAAAAGATGATATAATCTGAAACATATCTTTTTAGTTTGAATGATATTTGATTTTACGTTGAATTAATTTTCTTAAAAAAGTAATAGTGCATTGTTAATCATGGTAGATTACTTTAATAGCACTTGAAATGTTTGGTACTTACAGAACTCTTCTTGGAGCATTAAAACTTGTTTGTATTTTTTTTTTATCTTTACAGTAACCCAAATTTGTGTTTGTAATTTCTCTTATGTGATTGTTTCATCATTTAACAGTATTTTATTAATCTAATTTTTTATATTATTATCTATGATGACTTCCTTCAAGTGTTACAATGTTTCTCTTGTTTATTTCATAGTTTGTAGTTTCCTATAAGTTTTTCTTCCAGGTATTTTAGTATGTTCTCTGTGATCACTTCCAACAGTTTATGTTTTCTGTAAAAAGTCTCTTTAATTCTTCAAGTCTGGATGAAGTAATTCTAAGATAAATACAGTGAAAGATAAACAGAATCTATAATTAACACATGTAAAATGATTATTGTTTTAATATAGAAAACATAATGTCAAGTTTTAGCCTTTTCTGTTTGATTCATTGTCATATCTCTCTTGGGTTTATATGTGTGTGTGTGTGTGTGTATGTCTTCGCTTGTAATGTTTCTGCCTAAAATATTCTGGAATTAGTATGCTACTCATGTTTATTGACATTTTATCTCCAATCAACGACCATGACAGGTTATGTAATAATATTTTAAACATGTATTTTTATATTACCTGATGAGGGTTCTAGAGAAGGGTTAAAAGCTTATCAATCAAGTTTTAAATGAAGAACAAATACTACTTATATAGTTGTGTTATACCACAAAGTTAACTCAAGTCAGGTGGTTAATTATTTCAAGTACAAGTTTCTAGCAGATCCAGGTTGTGTTTCCAACTATAAGATTGAATACATTATATTTTTAACCATGTTTTTAACAAGGCTATTTGATCCAGCCATTCACTTTAGCTTTTGTTTGAGGTGCCAACTTTGAATTAGATTCAGGTTTGTTTCATTTTGTATCGTATTTTATGTTTTAATTACAAGCTCCTTCAAAGTTATTGTAGCTACACAAACAACCTGGTACTATACATGTTTCTCTCTCTCTCTCTTTCTTTTTATTGTGAGGATATGATGAATAACCTATAAGTTAAAATGATATGCATAAGAAATTTGAAAGTCACATCTAATGACTAAGGCTGGTGAAGCCATGCATGATAAAATACAAGATGACATATTACAAGATATTGCTGAAGTATCAAAATACAAGATTCTCTGAGGTTTACTTGTTTCACCAAATTAAAACTACCTATATAAGATTTCAAAATTTTAATACTTTGGAAATATTATTATAGGAAACAGGAAAAAGAAAAAAAAAGAAGAAAGTATTACTGAATATCAATAAAACAGATACATCATTCAAACACATCACTGATTTGAGATTGATTCTCAACAGAGAACTGGGAGATTTCGTTTGGAAGAATTCATGAAGAAATTATTTGAATCTAATAATCCTTTTTTATTGCTATTTTTATTTTCTTGTAAGCTTTATCAAGTTTCCAGTTATTAGCTCAAAAGGCCTGACATGGCCTGCTGGTTAAGGCACTCAACTCACAATTGGAAGGTCTCAGGTTTGAATCCCATCCCTGAACATATTCACTCTTTCAGCCATTGAGGACATTATGTTTGCTGATAAAGTGTAGCCCAAGAGTTGGAAGTGGATGGTGTTGACTAGCTGCTTTCCTTCTAATCTATCACTTCAAAATTAGGGATGGCTAGTGCAGATAACACTTGTGTAGCTTTGTGTGAAATTCAAAAACAAAGAATTAGCTCAAAATGAGGCTGATAAAAGAATTTGTACCTGTTTTTCATTATTCATTAGATGTGTACATTAGCTATTTTGTAGTTTACCATCATGTATTTTATAAAATCAACAGTCTTTTACAATATACTCTATAAAATCATTAATTAGTTTTTGTGTGTTTGTGGTTTCTTCAATGTCTAGTCCATCATTGTCGAGAACAAGAAAAGAAGATTCTACAGGAAGCAAGTACAGACTTTCAGAACCGTGATCTGCAACTTTCAACTCTTCAAGAGTTTCCTCATCCTGGAAGCTTTGTTCACCAAAATAATGCTCTGTATGCTTTGGAGTAAGTCCTCAGCTTCCTTTCAACATTAGAGAACTCATTGTTTTCGTTTAGTAAGCCTGAGATACAAATGTTATCTCACCAAAAGGGGACTGATAGGCTGTTTGGGTGGGTTATCTGTTTTAACCACTTGCAGTGTATTGTCTGCAAGTCAGTCAGTAGACACTAAAATGACGTCACATAAGGGATGCTTAATCTTGCAATTTGTACTGTTGTGACATTAGTAAAACGTGTGCATGCCATGAATCACAAGAAGAATCATGCACTCTGTAGGCTACAACACAGCATGATATATGAACTTGAAAAACAATAAATAAATATATTTGTTACTCTTAATTTCGGTTTTGTTTACTCTTGAAACAGAACACTTTCAGGGACCCTGTTGAAGTACATCTAGTTGTAGTGATGTTAATTTCCCTACTGTTAATTTATTTTTTTGTAACTATTTTGCACCAGTGCTTTTGTACGTCTTGAAGATCTTAACTATCATACTATTTTGAGATATATTAGTTTTAAAAGTTTACAAGCACTTACTGTACTAAAGCAAGGGCATAACTGGGGGAAGAGGGGCTGAATGACCACCCCAATATTCTAAAATGCCTAAAAGGTCCATTATCTTCTGGTTTTTTTTAATAAACACTTGACTTTCATGTAAATCACTTAAATATTTCTGTAGAAGAGAAGGTCCACATTTTTTGGGGGGGAAGAAAGAGCTACCCTCGACTCTGTAGTGCTGGTTATACATCCATATATAGTATATACTTTATTTATTACCATTTCTCATTTATACAGTTAAGCTTATTATTACTATTTTTTTGTAAGTGAAGTAATCCACCCACATCTTTTTATTAATGAACTTTGGGCAATTTATGAAAATAACTTTATAATAAGAAAAAATAAGTATCCTTCTGCTTAAATTTTTGTTTCAATGACTCAGACTTTGTTTGTGTCACTCTAAAATATATTTCATGTATATAATTTATGTGCCATGATTTAAAAAAAAAACATTTTTTGACCAGTTGCATTATTGGGTATTTGTAAAAATTACTTTCAATATAAGACATTTTTACATGATGCATTATGTAATATTGAATAGAAAGAAGTAGTCAAAATATATAATATTTCCTAAAATACAATTTAAAGCTAGTATTAAAATGCTTTAAACTTGTGGTAAATGTTATTTTGTAAAGCCAAAAAACAAACCAAAACTCATCTTTAAGTTGAGAGAGGCAAAGTGGCAGTGTAATAATAAAATTAGTTTTCACTCATTTACATGTGTAACAGAAATATTTTGTATAAAAATTTAATATTTTATCTTAATTCTGTTTTCTTACCAAGTAAAGCACATCATTAAAAATTGAGAACCATAGTTTGTTTTTAAGCCAGTCAACCATTAACAAGTCTGCTTTTTAAAAGTCTTTAACTTCATACTAAAATACCTGCTTTGCAATGCTGACAGAGTATAGTTGATGGCTTGTAATGTATGTTTCACAACTTTAATATTGAAGAATATACAATTTAATAGTGGCAAAAGTGTATTAAAACAACACAACACTGTCCTCTTAATTTTGAATAGATGTAGATGAAAAGTTATGCCCTTAAATGCTGGGTATAGTGTGACAAGAACAGAAGCTAGTCTTGAGTATTTCTTACTGCATTAAAGTTCCATAATCTATATTTGTACAGATTTATTATATGCAGTAAACTAATCTTCATAAATTCCCCAGCTTCACTTCAAGAATTGACTGTATGAGCTTGTGGTAGGATCATTGTGTTAATACTATTGATTAGCTATGGCTTGTAATACATATTATCATTGATTATTAAGCTTGTTCAGTGACAGGTATTTCTGGTGATTTTACAAATACTAACAGACTCCACTAGCTGAGTAATTGTGTATTGTAGTTAGAACACATGACTGATATCACGTTTAAACTTAATTTACAGTCTTACTTGGTGCATATGGCAATAGCCAGCCATGAAAAATCACTGAGCTAATTGCCTGTATTCCCACCCAAAAAAAAACTTTTTATAACAAAAAATAGTGGATATGAGGAGACTGTTTTTGTTTAATAAAATAGTTTACCTAAAAGGTTTCATCTGAATCCTATGCTGTTATAGAAATTTAAATATTTGAGGTTATAAATTTTCAGGATATATGTGCTTTGTTACAGCAATTATATACAGAAATATAAGTCCTCTCATTCAGGGAATACAGCTTTATGATTTGTTTATTTAACAAATTCTGTTTTGGGGAGACTAATCTCATCTGTATGACACTGGAATGGGGCAAGATAAAAAGTTATTAGGCATGGAAGATCTTGTCTGGTCTTCTAGAAACAAAGGACAGGTTTACTTCTCTCACAATAAATACTGCAAACTGGACAGTGCCACCAACATACTATTTGAAATTGGCTCACAAGCTGTATTGCATAAAATTCAGGGTGTCAAATTGTGTTGATTTTAAGAAAGAATTCTGTATCAACTACTTGGAGCGAAATTATTATTGCTTATTATTAGGATTGTATGTACTTCCTTCTTATCAATGTTATTACTTTACCTCACCTGTAAAAAAAAAAAGTAAAAACATATAGAGATTGGGCAGAAGCCTCAGCACCCATTTAAAATCCCTGGTGGACAGTTACTTGTCATCATATACCACAAATGTTTCCTACATGAAAAACGAAAGAACTGGTTGGGCATTTGTTATACTGTGGAGAAACAGAAAAATATTTTATATAATGCTGGTGGAGCATTGAAGCTTTCAACAAGCAGTAAAAAGTTGAAGCTGAAAGCCATAAAGCAAGCTATTCTCTGGATTGCTAAAAGCAATAAACAGTGCCACCAACATAATATTTACAACTGACTCACAAGGTTTATTGCATAAAATTTAGAGTGGTTGATCCCTTTATGGATGGCAAAAAGCAGTGCAACTTGCATAGTAAGACCCTCACCTGGATCTATCTGCCAGGTAAAGCTAAATATGGAAGTTAATAAGTATGTAAGAGAAGCCCATTCATCAAATCTCAACTGGCAGGATATTGACCTCCTCTTCCACATTCAGAGGGAGCCAAACTGTCAGAAAACAAAGTACCATGTGGTGTAGCTTGGAAAAACAAAGGATGTGAAATCAGTATGACAGACGGCCACTGATAACATCAGTAAAGGAGTACTCTTCTACCTTCTACCACTGATCATTGGCACAATCCCTGGGATTGTCATTTAGTACTCAACTCAACTGTAAAATAAGTCGCTAATAAGCCTGGATCAATTTGAAACCATTTGAGCACATTTTAACTGCCCATACATAACATGTCATCATCACTCGCTATGCTTATATGAACTGAGCATTATGATGTTGCTGTAGTCTACAATGACAATAAAATATTTTGAAGAGCACATCCATAGGCTATAGTTTGGTACTAAGAACAGTTTTTAGCACCAAGAAAATAAAATAAACTGTTTTTCAGTGTTTTATTAGGTTTATTTCATAAATGGAAGTTATCAAAAACAAAAAAATTATTTTCCAGGCAGATTGTCTAACTTATCAATGCTTTTTAAATGAATAGGCTATTTGATCTCATTTATAATTGGGGCAGAAGAAATTTAACTGCCATTGTTGTTTGATATTTGTGAGAAACATATAAAAACCAGTACATGTTTTAGTGGCTCTGAGAATATACCCATTTGTTTTCATGTGGATTAAAGTTAGTTCATCTTTTCAAAACGTTGGAATATTATTAATATTTCTTGTGTGATTCTATGTACACTGAGGTGTGTAGGAAGAAGTGATAAACTGGTTTTCTCTTATTTTAAAGCCTTAATTTCTTAACATCTAATATTA
The DNA here is from genome assembly GCF_000517525.1 of Limulus polyphemus. Classification (NCBI taxonomy): domain Eukaryota; kingdom Metazoa; phylum Arthropoda; class Merostomata; order Xiphosura; family Limulidae; genus Limulus; species Limulus polyphemus. Next base: position 36,721 of record NW_013671349.1, read on the forward strand.
ATTTAAAATACTTCATACTATGATAAACTTTGTAATTTAGCTATACTGTAAAAACTTAAATTTCTTACTAAAAATGTTTAACAGAAATATATTCTTTTTTTTAAAGGGATGTTCCCATAGATGAAGAGCTTGCTTCCGTACCTCAGATTTGTCGTGAACAGATAGTCTTGACAAAGTTTTTAGGTAGTGGAGCATTTGGAGAAGTATTTGAAGGGGTAGCTTATGACCTAGAAGGAGAGAGCTCTCCACCAACTAAAGTAGCCATTAAGGTAAAAAACGAAGTTATTTTTCAGTTTCTAATTTATTTTTTAATTTTTAAAGCCCTATTACTGAAAACAATTACTTTCTCTCTTCAATTTAATAAATTGTATAGGATTACACAATAATGTTTCAATGTGTAAGATTAAGAAAGGAACATTTAGATCTGAAAAAAAAAGTTTTAATATAGAAACAGTATGAATGAAACATAGCTTTCTGTGTTTAACAAATTACTTATGCAGAAGAAAGCTTATTTTATGGTTATTTGTTGTTGAACATGATGATATGTTTTTATCTTTCATAGTTTTGTTCTGTTTTTAGACTTTAAGAAAAGGTGCAACCAATCACGAAAAGTCTGAATTTATGAAGGAAGCCAAACTTATGTGGTTAGTATTTGAAAAATACACTTTTCTCTTTTGTCTTTCCAAATATTACATTAGTTTTCTTTCCCTTGAAAAAACTAGTGACATCTTTGGCATTTTTAAAACCACCGTGCACAATTAATCTATTAGATGATTAAGAATAATTAGTTAAAATTTACTTATATTTCGAGTTTTATAGGGTGCCCACAAAGTTTAGAACTATAGGGTTATACTATAAATATCCACAATGGTCTCCATTAAACTATCCTCAAAGCTCATTATAATTTAGTTCCCTGTTTATATTTTTATACCCACATCAGTTGCGTGTAAAGGAGGGGGCGAAAGGTGCCGGGGCCCTGGGCATCCAACGCAAAGAGTTGAATCAAATAGTAGAACCCTTTCCGCCATTCCCCAAGGTCTTCGGTACAAGGCCATCGGGCATCATAGAACCTCTGCACACCACTGACCCACATTATCTTTGCTTAAAAAGTCACTTCTTGTAAATGTCACTTTTGTCTTAGTATATTTTCATTGAGAAGTTATAAAACTGCTGAATCATTAATACATTAATAAAAAAATGACACCATTTTCAACTTGTTTTATTTCTGTAAATTAAAATTACAGAGGGCTTTTGCACCATCTTCACTCTTATAATACTAGGAGAGTGCTCTTATATTTTATTAGTGTTAGAGGAATAAAACAGAATAAGCTGAAAACTGTGTCATTTTTTATATGATCTGATGGTCACTTTATCAGGATCTTTGCAAACCTATATTCCAAATAATTGCATAAGCAAAATAAGACTGATCATGTAACATGTCAAATAATTACAGTTAACCTGCAAAACACTGGGTAAAAGCAAGGATCTGTAAGACTGAAAGGGGAGCATGATAGTGGGTGCCTGTCTGTCAGAGTGCCACTATTAAAGATGATTTTATGATCAGCTGTTCAGAGTCTTCTGTTACCATTGTATCAACAGTGACAATTTACAATGAAAATGTATTTCACTAAGGAAAATGGCATTTGCATGATGCAAATGCAATCTCTACTATATTGTTTCATTGTTTTTGAAGGACTGATATTAGCCATCCCTACATTTACTTCCTTTTTTGAAAAGTTTTTTCTCTACTTGTGAATAATTGTTATTTCTAATATCCAAAACAAAATTAGTTTCTCTGTTGGTTATACCATAACGTACTTTTTATACTAAGGCACTATTTACTAAGAGATTTTTACGAACAGAAATTGGTTCTAAAGTAGCTTTAATGTATTTTATAGCTATTAAGAGATATTTTGAAATTGAAATATTTTACCATCTTAACAAACCTGAAAAAAAAATTGTTCACATGAAGTATTTTTTTTTATATTAATATTTTTTTTAAATTTAAAATTGGGTTAATTCGTTCATAAAAGTTCATAAATTATAAAGTGGATACTAAAAACGTACTTTGAAAATGTGCTAGATTTTGTGAAAAATGATGGAAAAATATGAAATGATATGTTTTACAAAGTTGCTTATCATCCATCGGACTTGAATTTTCACAGCAATTTCGCTAAATATGCAAAATTGAATATTTTATTATGTTTCACCTGAAGAATATTTTTTAATTGTTTTCAATATGGAGACCCGAGATCAGAACTAGAAAAAATTGAGACAGTGGTAGTTTTAATAACAATGGTTTCATTTTTATTTAAACAAGTAATATTGGTTGAACATGAGAAACAAAAGGTCCTATTGGCTGTTACCCATTTTCCATCTGTAATAGTTCTTGTGAATTACATTCACTGAAAGTTGCAAATGATTTCAAATCTTAGTTTAGCAGATAACGGTAACTAAAAAGGATCACTGAATGAGGATTCAGTATTTTCCTTACCGTGGTGTAGTATACATTTCTTGTCTGTGCTTTGCTCTCCATATCTTTGGAGCATGAATATAGTAATGAAATGGAAGAGTTAGAGAGAGTAGTAATATGGTTAGAGATGGTGTATTGATTGTATATAAAAGTATCTTGTATGCTTAGTTAACAACGTTTTTGGGTGTAACAGTGGGTTTTCTTTTGCATCAATTCTGTATGATGTTCACTTGCTTTGAACTTTATGATCAGTCAGTGAGTGAACTGACATCAACATTGTTGAGGCTTGTAACAATAAAGCTGTAATTTCTTTTATATACTTATCATGCTGTAAATTTTATTAATTTGATTTTCATTGTTAATTGCTGGAAATGGATATAATGTATTACAAGAGGTATTACAATACCTTATATATAGATAGATATATTCTTTTTTTTTCATGAGTGTAATTCAACTTCAGAAACCTTCATTAGTATTGTACAAAGTTAATATTTAATTTTTTTTGTAACAGCAATTTTAAACATGATCACATTCTTTCTCTTCTGGGAGTTTGCTTGGACAACAATCCTAATTTTATTATTTTGGAGCTGATGGAGGGTGGCGACTTACTCTCCTACCTTCGTTCCAGTCGAAATGCTTCGGTAAGTTCCATGTGTCTCTTATTCTTCAGATATACTGAATTATCCCTAAGAATGAAGCACCAATCAGTCCTGTCTCTAGAGTATAAGTACATTTTTATCCACCTTTTTTTTTTAAATTAGAAAGACATAGCCATGTATGAAATTATTTCTATATGATGTAAGTAAGTATAGCAAAAACAATAAGAATATTTGAATAATACATTTCTTTAGATATAAACATGCAGAAATGAATACAGTTTTTACATAATGATATTCAATTTTATGGCATTTGTCTTCATACCTCCATTGATATTCATTTGACTTCAAGAATAATTTGAAATGTTTCTGTTCATTATGAGTTTCTCCTTCCAACAAACCAATTATACTGGACCCATGAAGCAAAACATTAAAAAAAAAAAGAAGTGAAATAAAGCTGCTAAGTCAAATTTAGAAATTTTACAAAACATTTTAGTGTACAGGCAAAAATAAATGAAAGGTTACTGAGTCACTATTACTAAACTAATAATCACCATCACTGCTTCATTTTGTGTCATTCAGTTTAGTGAAGTCAGAAAGTTCCTACCTGAGAGATAAAAATATCCCCTGTATTTTCATTATTCTAATTTCTTAGAAGCCATAACTACATCTCAAACCAAATTCTAGACACTTGTAGTCAGTAGGTTATATTAAGATCTTTGAATACACTGTATTAAACTAATCACTCATGGTGGATGTGCATTGTGTTGTTAAATTCAGTTATCGTTAAAACTATGATTAAGCTAAACTTATAAACAAAGGATCTTATCACCAAAATTCTTCTTTATGTAGCACAGGTGGGAGTCACAAATGTAATGAGTAAGACTCAGGAGCATCAGACAGAAAAGGGTATAAGATTATGTTAAAAGTCAAGCTTATAACACTGCATATTTCAACTGAGCAACTAATTGTTTGGTTTAATGTCTCATGTGAATTACCAGAACATGGTAGAGTTGTTGAAGAATCTGTCCAAACGAATATTTTGTAAAACTTCCTGAAAACCTATGTATAGATAGATTTCTAGTGTTGTACTATTATTTATAGTGTGGTAGTTGGTGAGTTCCTTGGCATGAATTGAATGCATATTTGTTTGTCTGTTAGTCTAATTGTTTAACAAAATAATGTTTGTTATGATATAAGTTATTTCATACTGTATCCTTTCATTCTGTTCCATAGTTTAGAGTAAAAAAGTGCACACTAAAGTCCACTAATATAATCCTGTAATTGGAATTTAATTTTTGAAGTAGACTGCTATGAATTTTCTACATACACATGCCCTGCATGTCTTGATTTGCTTTTAATGTAACCCAAAATGAGTTGTTATGCAGCATTCAGTTTAGTAGATTTTTGAAATATTCAGGTAAAACTGAGTTTATGTTAGAGCAATGGGATAGATCTGCATAATAACAGGTGATTTGGGCAAGATACCTATTATGAAGTACTGCTATACCCGTGAATAACTAAGCTATGAGAATGTACTAAATAAAGAGACTGGATACAAAGTACAACATTTATTATGTCACATATAAAACACAAACAATATGTTTCTTTGCTTTATTGACTCAGTATGATTTCTTTTACTGGTCCTTCTATCTTCAGCTGACTAAATCCAACACTCCTTACTTTTCAAGAAATGTCATATTTACCTTGTAGCTAGTACTACCCTTGTGACTAGTCATTCTCATTCAAACATAGGTGAAGTCGTAACCTCGAGATATCACCTGAACTGCCATTGTTGACATCATTTCACAGTATGCAAATATGTAGTATCGTATTAATAACTCTTTTTTTTTTTTCCTATGGGCAAAACAGGTATTATCTACTTGAGAATAACAAAGAAACAAAGGCTAGAATGAAATCACCCTAATGGCTTTTTCAACTACATGTTATGTGAAACCTGCATTTATACAGAATATATACTATTTTATTACAAGAAGAAAGAAGTGCCTATTATAAGAATTTACCACAGAATCACAAAAACCAATATCAAGCTCCTGAACACTCATTTTGAAAACTTTTTAAAGCAATTTAGGAACCTACTTACTCATTTGGCATATCCAATTATATATTTTTCAGGTGTTTGGTTTGCAGCCATTAACCCTAGATGATCTGTTAAATATATGTGCTGATGTTGCTAAAGGCTGCGTATATCTTGAAGAAATGCACTTTGTGCATAGGTAAGTTGAACAAGATTTTATTATTCTGTATATTCTGGTTAGTTTTGACACTTGTGTATTCTTCTCCTTTATTATATTAAGCTCAGATTGAACAAAAAAAGTACATAATACAGTATTATGAACACATATGATTTAATTAAATGACTAGTAATTGAAAGAAAATAATTTAATCCATTCAGTATTTCATTTTTCTAGCACTGATGCACCAACATGCATGTTCGTTATCTAACTCTATATTATATTGCAGGACAAATTTCAAGTTTTGTATTATTCTATTCTGAGTGTATCAGTCAAAATAGAAGGTCACTCCTGAAATTGTAGAAATGAAATGTTGAGTGGATTAAAGTATTTCTTATGCAGCTAGTAATAATTTAATAAAATCAGGTAAGCCAAGGTTAGATTAAACAATCTGTACCATGTTGAGCTGAACACTTTAGTTTTAAGAATCATCAGCTCAGCTAAGGTGGTGGTAAGGATTGCTATGCAACAAATGAAAGAATTATCCAGAATGAAAGAGTATAAAGTTGAATGTAAATATTTTTACCATCAAAGTAACTGGACAGATTAAAAACTGAGATTACAGTTCATATTACAAGAAAATAAAGTGAAAAAAACATGCCCAAAACTGCTGTTTAATTCTGTTAAGACTGGGTTTGTGTTCTATAGGGTATCTACATCTTGATAGGGCTGAAATATGAAACATTGAGGAATTAAAGAATTAGCACTGGGTTCTGGCTGTTTCTCTTCATAAAACATGCTAACACTCCAGTGTGCACTATACTACCCAAAGTCCCAAAATTATCTTTAAAGCTAAGAATCCTCAAATACTTCTTTTTTTACAATGAATGAAAAAGTATAAATTGGATTCATAAACTAAAATGACATTGTTGAGCTTACTGCAATGAGATTTTGTTTTACATAGGATGTTTTTTATTGTTGTCTAGTGCATGTATAACAGAATTAAATTAGTGAAAGATGTTATTTTTTAATATACATTCTTGTAAGTGTTCATTATCAAAAAATTAACTTATTGTAATGTATTAACTTAACTGACAGAGACATAGCTGCTCGTAACTGTTTAGTATCAAGTCATGACCCTGCTCTACGCCATGTGAAGATTGGAGATTTTGGTTTGGCTAGAGACATTTATAAAAACGACTACTATAGGAAAGAGGGTGAAGGTCTGCTTCCAGTGCGATGGATGGCCCCAGAGTCTCTGATAGATGGTGTCTTCACTAGTCAATCGGATATCTGGTATGTAAGATCAGTACACTGGCTAGTCTGATGTTTAATATCAATTAGTCTGACAACTGAAACAATAATAAAGAACTCTAGGCCTAGAATAATTGTTATGCATGCAGCTATATCAATTGTCATGGATAATAACATAAACATGAAAAAGGTTTTGTTTGAATAGGATTTATTTTAGTCTAACACTTGGTATGATCTTCCTTATTACAGTGTTATGACAGTAAGTTTACAAATAACTATGAGAAGGATTTTCTCAGAGTTTTTTATCTTAAAATTGCAAATTTTATATTAAGCAAGAGGAAATATACATCTTGAAATTAGAAAATGTGAAGACTTTTAATCTGTCAATGTTGTGACACTGGTTTTCTAGTTTGTCTGAAAGTATGACACGTTATAATGTTCCCTGTACTTGTTATCAATTCAAAACCTTAAAGCATGCATCCATACACACTACAGTGGTGAATACAGAGATGTGTCATACTACCATATGTATAAAAATAATTGTTCATCTCTATAGACTTGTAGACCTTGAAAGATCTCTTTGTAATTGAACTCAGGTTGTTGATAAAGGAGAAACACAAGGTAGTAAGCCTCAGGTTGTTTTAACAAAAAGCAATCACATGATAAAACCTATTATGAAATTATATGATACTGTAGGACTCTGACATTTTAAGAGTGAACAATCCAAATAATAATGAGCACACATAAAATTTGGTGTACACCAACTTCAAGTAAATACTGTTCTATTCTTGGTACATGCACATGGTGACACTTTTATGGATCTAACTAGGAATCTGCAAAGCTTATAAGAAATAACCCCTATATCAAATGTGGCACAACTGTACTCGCAGGATATTGACCTCCTCTGCTCTAGTAAGGTGTGGAGGGTATACATCGATGTTTGGGGGGGGGGGGAGAATTAGACTTCTGGAAAAGAAGTACAGTATGCTGTAGTTGGGAAAAGCAAAATATGGATAGTCAGTAGGACATTATAGAGACAGAAGGCTACTAGTAACATTAGTAAATTAATTCTACCTCCTGCGGGTGTCTCTTAGCACAACCCCTGGGATTGTCACCCAGTGCTCAACTAGAAATGACAGGGTAGCTTTAGTATATTTATACATTGTACATTGTATGCAATTTTTAAAAAGTCAAAAAATTATTACATACTGAAAATTTTACCAACTACAACTGTTTATTTTTTCTTGCTACTCACAGTCACTTGTAATTAAAAATCAGTTTCAAGTTATGAAAGCATTTCTTCAGAAATCATATTCTCTTGTTGTTAGAAACAATTTGATAAAAAAAAAAGCAAATTAAAAAACAAACTGATATAGTGATGTGTAGTAGTATAAAAAAACAGAAATTGTGGGTACTGTATGATGAGGGTTACCAGTCACTGAATAAACACCATATTTATCGACAGTTCTCTTACTTTTGCTAGTGATGGAGGTATTCGAGCACTGAACAAACAACCTTTTAACTCTTAACTTCTTCCACTGTGGTAATGAAAGTGGGATAATCCAGTTTTGCATTTTCATGGCTCGGGATCGAACCAAAGACATCTGACATGCAGACAAATGCTCTACCAACTAAACTAAAGTTTACTAAACATTAAATACACTTCTGAAGATGTATGTTGCTCATTGATTTGACAATACTGTTGAAAACTGTAAAATAACTTTTAAAAACTATTTTCTTTTTTTTTATCATTTATGCTGAGTCAGTTTCAAGTAGTTCTTATACATGGTGTCCCAAAATATACATACCAAAAGGAAAGTTGAATATTATCTGAGGTAACAACAAAATTAAAAACATCTGAAGGCTTATGAGTTTTATTTAATTTAATTATAAGTTTTAGTTAATTTAATTAATGAACTTCTACATGTTTTCCATCATTAGTAATAATCAATCAAATCCATTCAAATTCTGAGAACACATTTTCTAATACAGCTGTAGGGATGGATAAGACTGCATCACGGATACAAAGTTTCTGTTCCTTAAGCTCTCTTGGTTTGTTATGGTAGACTTTTGTTTTCAAAAAGCCCCAAAAATAAAAGTCCAAAGGGGTGAACTCAGGAGTTGCCATTTTACTCAAAACACAGGATCAGTTCTGAAATCTGCAATAAAACACATTCATAAATAATGTAAGTAATGACAATAATAATTAACTTAAATAAACCTTACAAGCCTTCAGAAGATGTTTTGAATGTTGCTATATTCATTTTGGGATGCCCTTTATAAATCCCTTGTAAACCACTCATGTAAAACAGTCTCCTGAATTATCTACAGATATTATTGTACAGTTTAATGACTTTAAAAAAACTATCTGATACATGATAAGGTATTCTAGTAGTGAAGTTGAGTGACGTATAGCCTTTTAGTTTTAAAGAGAACTAACCCAGCATTCATATTATATCCAATAAAAATTTTTAAAGTAACTTTATATTTCCTTTTAACCTTTTGAACCTGTAAAATGTCATTTATTACATCATGTATAGGGCTTTTGGGGTTCTCCTATGGGAAGTTATGACATTAGGTCAGCAACCCTACCCTGCACGTACAAACCTGGAGGTTCTATATTATGTTCGAGGTGGTGGTCGTCTAGACAGGCCAGAAAAATGCCCTAGAGAACTGTAAGTAACACATGTTTATTTCTACTTATTATTTACCAGTATTAGGACTCATAAACACCAAATATGCCCATTATTCTTTTGGTTAATTTCTTAACATAATTAAAATTTAATTTTAAATGGATTATTGGTACATATATACTTTCAGGGATTTTTGAGTATGCCCTACAGAAATTCTAAAACCCATTATTTTAGTGATTTTTTATTAGTTTGACAGCCATTTCAGTTTTCTTCTTGTTTCTTCTGGCTAGTATTACGCACACATGCTGTCCCTGTGAAGCTAATGAAGTAAATTGTGCCCTTGGCACAGGTACCTTTGTTGGTATATATATAATATTTCTAGAGTCTACTAATGTGTATTAAGCTTCTATAGTTTCCTGAAATGTGCTTATTTCTTCTTGGGGCTACTGACATGTGAACAGTGAGTCTATCAAAATTTATATCATGCTTCTAATCTACTGAAATTTATATAATGCTTCTACTGTTTAGACTTCACTGACTGCTCTCTGATGTTTACAAAGTATTGAATCAGGTGTAATAATCTACTGTGTAATGAATGTGCAGATTTACGTGTAATACTTGTAGAATTCTCTCTCTCATATTTTTACTTATGTATTTTCACAATTTATTAATTCCTATTTCAAGTTTATGTTTAATACAGTATATGTAGCACCTATGTTTTAGGTTATAAGCTTGTCTCTTTGATTTCAGGTATGAGCTTATGTTGCTCTGCTGGGGGTATGACCAAGAAAGTAGACCATCTTTTACCACATGCCTTGAAACCTTGTTAGCTCTCCAGCTAAAGTTCCAAAACTCAGTTGTTCACAATCATAACTACATTGGCATCCACAGAAATAGTGAGTTTATTGGTAGTTCAATTGTTTTTTTAATTAATATACCTTTTTATTAAGTGTGAAGTTTAAACTTCTGCCAATATAACAAGCTTTTGAAGAATGCCTGTGTTTTTAAAGTAGTCCTTTTTTTTTCTAAGTAATCTCACAGCTTTTAACACATCTTGATTTTAATGTTCTGTTTGACTAATCTGATAATATATTTTTCAGGGTATATTACAGTTGTATTTGTAATAATCCCATACTTTTTAACTCATCTGAATTATACTTTAATATATTAGATATTATATGCAAATCTGTGTTATTTTCAGGTTGTTTCATACAGAAGGTATTGCAATAGAATTGTCATTTGGCCCCTACCTGCCATGTAGTAATTTAATTATTTTTTCCTCACCTCAGATTTGAACCCGAGATCTTTTGCACACCAGGCTAGCACTTCTACTAACTGAGATAAAGGGTTAACTGACTAGCACTTGCTAGTAAGACACTACTACATTCTTCCTCTTTCACAAACAGTGCTTGTCCTCAGGCATACTTTCAGGGTTTAGGATAGTTCCATGTTGAGCATCACTGTGGTAATTTATATTATCATGATATATGTTTCCTCACCTCAGATGTGAACCTGAGACACAAGCAAGTGTTCTACCAACTGAGCTAAAGGGTTATCTATTACTAATTCCTAGTTAGTCACTGTTAAACAACCCAGTCTACTACAGCAGCATTGTTTATCTTTAATTCAACCAAAACTCTGCAGTGGTGAAATTAAAGCTTGGAATATTTATAAAACTTTTTCTTTGTGACTGCTGTATGTCATTTATCAATGTACAAAGAAATGATATACTATTAAAAACTACCGATACTCAGTTTTTAGCATTATAAGCCTTCAGACTTACCATGTTAAATTACTGGGGGGCATTTTGACAGAACATCTTTTAACCAGCTGTTCATGGGGTTAGTCCAAAGGAACAACCCTGTATTTGACAAGGAATGTTGACTATAATTCCAAATTTTTTATATTTATCTGCATGAAATGTGGCAAGCTTTTAGTAAAATGTACAAGTCTATCGTATATAATAACTTGGTTATTGGACAAAAGTATTTGCACTCGAGATATATCTATGAACTTACAATGTCAGTCTGACCCAGACCCTGACATGTTGGTTAATATTAAGGGTAAAAATATGTTATTCCATTTTACAGTTACATATTGCATTTGTATAACCTCCAGAACCTCCAAAATGCATATCTGTGGTTGTTTTCAGTATCCCTGAATACTGTATCTGGTATTTGCCCTCCCTTACCATGAACTACAGTGTATCTCTCAATATCCCTGTACACTATATATCTGGTATTTGCCCTCCTTTATCATAAACTACAGTGTATCTCAGTATCCCTGTACACTGTATCTGGTATTTACTCTTCTTTACAACAAAATAAGTCAAATGTAGGGTAAAATGAATAGTTGATAACTCTGAAATCAAGTACATAATACAATGTGGAAAGTCCTGATTGAAAGGACCATGGCACATGCTCTTTGATTCCTATCCTTGCATATAGGGTTAATCTGATAATAGCAACTCAAGGACAAATTTTACTGAATAATTTTGAAATTTCTAAAAAAGTGAATTTCACAAGTGGGTGATGTTCAATTTCCAAATTAGTAACTTTCATTTAAACTAGTTTTAAACAAGGGTAAACATAACAAAACAAGTAACTTTCAAAGTTTGATGAGAGATAAGCATATCAAAGCAAATTGCTTTCAGTATTGGATTATTTTCAAACTTTAATGTATTTGACAAAAGAAATTGAGTGTTTCTCTAAACATCTGAAAACTTTAGTCTAAATAAATGACCAAGAAATTGATGAAATAACTCTTTTTTTTTTTTCTGTATAAATTACATGATGGTAATAAGTGGGATTAATTGATGGTATTTTCATTAACTTTGTGTTTTTTTTGGAGCTCATATGCTACTAGGGTCCCTGTAATCAACAAAGCTATGGACCCACTAGGAATTTGATACATAAATAATTTAGGAAAATGTGTTTTAAAGCCAGTAGACTCCATCAGTGTACATTCAACAAGAATAAGCATGGACAAACATATATATACCAACAGGAGCTACATACAAAATTTGTCTTGCACACAAGTAAAAAGTAATTTAACTTCAGTAATATTGATCATGAATTGTTAAAGTTAGGTAGATTAAGGTTTGCTAGTTGTGACTGAAAAAAATGTCTTAACATGTTAATTAGGGATGTATAAAGTATTTAGCCTTTCATTGTAGATACCCAAATAATTCTGAGAGAAGCTTAAAATATTGTAAATATCATCATAAACAGAAACCTAGACAAGTGCATCTCTGTAGTATCATTGAAACCTCAAATGGTCACACATACACTCATACTCAGTATTTTGAACTTACAATAAAGCATAGGAATGCTGTGAGAATGTAGGTAAACTGTCTTTTTTAGTGGTTTATTGTAATAACTGTAATTTTCAAACATATGCATCTTAGAGATAAGAGGGTATTTGATTTAGAGCCATTAAATATTATAAAAAGAAAGAGATCATGTAGGAGACCTTCCAATTATGAAAACATATTTATTATGGTAAGAAAAGTTCTTTAATGTATTCTTCATTGGTATTAATTAAGAGTATGCATACTTTGACTTACATTAGATCACAAACACTCATCAGAACGTGAAAACTCTTGTGACATACATTACATCAAGGAATGTGGTAGCCTCAGTACTTGCAGTGATCCAACTTTAACCAAGAGGCTGAATGTAAGTTCTGATTTGTTTACGATAGTAATTAACTGCACAGTATAAAACCTAGTGGTCTAATGTTGATAAACCTAGTTTCTGCAGTGATTCAGCTCCAATGAATTGAATTTATGTAGATTCTGTTAGTTATAGAAACTGATATGGTCATTAATAATTAATCCTAAAGTTTTAATTGTTACTCCTCATGTGTTAATAAACATAATTATTTTACTAATGTTAATTTGATAATTAATAGACATTATATATCATTTTACTCTTTGTTATATCATTTTAAACAAACTGATTTACTGCTTGCAAGGAATGCAACCTTTTCTTGCTTCTGGTAATTATTAACTTTATTAGGTAACACTTTCTAATGCTTTGTAATGTTTAGCTTCATTATGTAACACTTTCTAGCTCATGGTAAATTTTAGCTTCATTATGTAACATTTTCTAGCTCTTGGTAAATTTTAGCTTCATTATGTAACACTTTCTAGCTCTTGGTAAATTTTAGCTTTATTATGTAACTTTTCTAGCTCTTGGTAAATTTTAGCTTTATTATGTAACACTTTCTAATGCTTTGTAATGTTTAGCTTCATTATGTAACACTTTCTAGCTCTTGGTAAATTTTAGCTTCATTATGTAACACTTTCTAGCTCTTGGTAAATTTTAGCTTCATTATGTAACACTTTCTAGCTCTTGGTAAATTTTAGCTTTATTATGTAACACTTTCTAGCTCTTGGTAAATTTTAGCTTTATTATGTAACACTTTCTAGCTTTTGGTAATTTTTTTATTATGAAACAATTCCTTGCTTTTGGTAATTATTAGCTTTATTGTGAAGCACTTTCTAGCTCCTGGTAATAATTAGCTTTATGATGTAACACTTTCTAGCTCTTGGTAAATTTTAGCTTTATGATGTAACACTTTCTAGCTCCTGGTGACTTTTAGATTTATCATGTTACTAAAAGCTGTTAAAGTAATCCATAACTAAAGAACCTGAATTCTTTATAAGAATTTTCATTGCCCATAACCCAACACTATTACATCTAAAATTACCTTATATATATTTGAAGTAAGTAATAACTTTGAAAGCCATTTCGATTCACTATTCTTATCCACTACTTTAGTAGCTTTATCAAGGTTTGACTTCAAACACCTATATGTATGCAACTAGTCAGTATACCACATTTATTTCCTGTATTCCCAATAATAGAGTTTCAGCAGTATTAGGTCTCACTGCATTCAGTTACTTTATTGGTAAACTAAAGGTAAAGTCTACATATAAAGTATGTTTCTATTCAGTGTTTCACATTTTAATCTATGTGATTCATATTTTACAACCCACTCACTGTACTCAAGGGCCACTTCATATTCAGCTGTGAGACAGTAATACAATGTAACTGAGTTGGAGATGTGTGAAAATAATTATAATGATGTGATTTGAAACATCATTGTCAAATAATTAAATATATAATTATGATTTACAGTCTAATGTGAACCTATAAAGGCCCATTCCTACCATGGTTAAGAAAAAAATCTGATTTATCACCATGAATTTTTTGTTGTTTCTGTCCAAGTTGTATCAGCAAGATGTTTTTTTTACTGTGAAAAAAACTCAGTTTGGTAGCTGGGTGTTGAGTAAAATATTCTTCATATTTCAATAGCAGCTAAATGCTTTTTAAATGTATTTGGTTAAATGGTGTTAGAAACACAACATTTCTATGACTCCTGGTTTAATGATAAGAATTGTTCTCATCAGAGCCTTATTCTTGATTTCTAATATCTGGATAATGCTGTATTTTATACTATAACACGGAGATTAACCCATTCACTGCAGCTGGGACATATATTTCCCAGTGCACTGGGAAATATACATCCCAGCCGTGGTGAATGGGTTAAAATTATTATTGTAACATCTTGATATTGGTTATTCACCATATAGATTAGAGATTGAGCATTAATATCTCGTAGCTTGACAAACTATGTAGAAAGTTTTATTCATTATGTTATTCTTTAGTTATTATCCAGTATTATTCTACATAGCTTGACAAACTATATATGGAGTTTTATTCATTATATTATTCTTTAGTTATTACCCAGTATTATTCTACATAGCTTGACAAACTATGTATGATTTTTATTCATTATGTTATTATTTAGTTATTACCCAGTGTTATTCTACATAGCTTGACAAACTATGTACATAAAATACTGCAAAAGATTTAACATGAAACATGGAGATAAAACTTTCTTTATTCTCAAACAAGCAATAGTTTGGTCTGATTTAAATTAGTGTGTGGCTCCAAGGAAAATGAGTGGCTTTTTTATATTTTTAGAACCAATCAATTCTGTGCACTGAGCAACTACTGCATTTAACTGTTAAAGAAGCCCAAGTTACTGTTCATTTAGTCTTAATAATGATGTCCCTCTTTAAATCAAAACACCAAAAAATATTTATTTTAATTAACACACGATTTATACAATTTATGTCCAGCTGACCATCTCTTATGATAAAAGTTTCTGAAAGGTTAGCTGTATATGCTAACTTAAACTCTCATTTTTGTATGAAAAACTTTCTACACTGTAGTTTTGTTATACATTAATAGAGTTTATTTCTGAATGGAAAGGCAGAATTACTTTACAATAAATAGACTACCTTTAATTCAGTTTCATGATCCTTACTTTTTTTAAATTAAGCATCATGTAACAAGACTCGACATAGTAGAGTTCTTTCCAGAAACAGCACCCATCTAAAGCAGCCAGTGCACTCGGTTTCTTTGCTGTAGAGAAATACTATCTGATAAGAAGATGCACAGAACTAATTTACATATGTCTCATGGCCTAGCATGGCCTGATAGTTAGGGTGCTTGACTCACAATCTGAGGGTTGTGGGTTTGAATCCACATCACCAAACGTGCTTGCTCTTTCAGCCATGGGGGCATTATAATGTGATGGTCAGTCCCACTATTAATCAGTAAAAGAGTATCCCAAGAACTGGTGATGGGTAGCATGGACTAGCTGCCTTCCCTCTAGTATATCACTGCTGAATTAGAGAAGGCTAGTGCATATAGCCCTCTTGTAGCTTAGCATAAAATTCAAAACAAACCAAACCATATGACTCGCAAATACTTTCATCAACATTTTTACCCGTTAACAAATACTAGAAGTGTATGTCTCCCACCTAACGTATTATTTTGAGAACCACTGAACAATACTAATGACATTCCCAAAAATATTGGTCGTACAAAGTGTTTTCCTAAATTTTACTTGGAAGAGCTGAATTAAAGTAAGTGGTTGATAGCTGGATCCTTAAGAAATAGACAGGTGTTTTTGTTTTAAGGGGAATGTCACTGTATAGAATGTGGTATATAAAGAAAAATAAGCAGTGCTGTAAAGCCGTATGAATGAAACAATTAACGAATATAAAAAATCATTATATAAATGAAACCATGACACTAAAAAAACGTTACAATCCTATAAGGTCATAAAAATGAAACAATAACAAAAAAAATGACACTCATGTTAAGCTAAGTGAATGAACCAATGACACTAAAGAAAAGTAATGAAACTCCTGCAAGGATATATGAATGAATCAATGACTATAGAGAATAGAATGATACTCCTATAAAGTCATAAATGAAGCAATGATAAGTTAAAAAAAAAAAAAAGAATGAAATTCTTGTAAGGCTGTATGAATGAAACAATGATTATAAACATAATAATGTCATTCCTGCAAGGCTATAAGAATAAAACAATGAATATAAAGAAATATAATGATACTCCCATAAGGCAATATCACTGAAAAAATGACTATAGAGAATAGAATTTCCTGACTTTATTAAAATCTTTTGCTCAGAAAAAGTATGTTTCAATAAAAAATAAAGACTCAAACACACTTATCATGTTATTCCAATAGCATCATTATTATGAACAGTGTTATTCATCTATTTCAACAAACTTAGAAAACATCCTGTTCATTGTACAGTGTTTTTTTTTTGTTGATTGTTTTATTTACTCAGTTAACTCCAGTAATTTTTTTAGTAATTTTAAATCTTCCACTAAGAGAACTTTTTAAAATAGTTTTTTTTTATCAAGTATATAATCAGCTGTCTAACTAAAATTGTGTTTTGTATTTACTGTAGAATGATTTGTTGGTCCATCAAACAGTTAAAAGAGCTGCCTCATTAACAAATCAACCGTGTGGCTGTAAAAAGGATCACGTAATATCTTCACCTCATGGTTTTCTCATTGGATCTCTGCCAGAGCAGTCACGTTATCTTCAGCTACTTGATGATAATGTAAGTATCACTGACCGGGATGGCTACGAAATACCTCGTTTTCAAACTTCTTACCAACCAAAATTATTGAATTATGCAGAACTAGCTCGATGGAATTCCATTTCATCACATTCTTCAGAAGACATTTCCAGTCCAACAACTGAAGTCAACAGTCATGAGGATAACATGAAACCATCTTCTTCAGGAAGTTATTCTCCTCCACCTGCATACCTACAAGTCTTCCCACAGCTGCAGAAATCCGATAATATGTATCCACATTGTCAAAATGAAGACAAAAATGTAGAGACAAACTCATCACAGTCAGATGGAAGCTGTCCCTCTGAATTCAGTACAACTCCATCCTACCTACGAAGAAAGTGTCTAAAGTTGAATAAGCAACAAAAGCAGTCTTGTGAATCAGATAATACAAGTGAGGATTATGATGAAGGATTAGGTGAGTCAGTCAAAACCACACAATCAGAATGCCAGACTGTTGTTACTACATCTGATCAATTAGATTGTGGAGAGAATGACCAGTGGTCTGTATCTTCTTGTTCAACCGCCTCTCTACACACCTGGGGCTATCCAAAGAGCCAAAGAAGCAGTGGTTTATCAATCTTGTCAGAAATAGAGGCTGAACGGTCATTAAAGTTGTTCAGTGAGACATTAAAAACTGACTCAGTAGAGGAGCTGATACTGTAGACTCAGTCAAAAATGTGTATAGGTATTTTTTTAAATTTAAATATGGGTTTAAAGACGTAGTAGTGGTAGTATAGATTCAATCAAAATATAGTTTTCCAGCCACAGAAAGTTGTATATGTTGTTCATGTTTTTTTCCTGTAAGCATGAGAGGTTATAAGCAAATACTTTTATTTGATTTTTCACATTGTCCAGTCATGACAACAATGATCTTGGCAATGTTAGTGCCATACTGATCAAAAATAAACTTTTGTGTGCAAATATACAGATTGCATGAAATCATTTTGTGAACTTTTAAATACTAACTCTTTACACTATGAAATCTGTTTTGTATGTTACAAAGCGTAATATAAAAAAATTAAGAAGGGTTTACTGATAAGTTATGAATTATTATACAAGTAAATTGAACATTCCAGAAAGAAAGTAATGTATATTAAAAAAGTATGTTATTTCTCAGGTAGTCATAGCTTTACTGATTCATCCTTTAGTAATTGTAATTGCTCACAGTCAAGTTATTACATAAATGATCAAAGGAAATTTATCTTTATATTTAGGTGCTTTAAACGTTTGTGTAAATGTAATTAAATAAAAGAGAAACTCCTATATTCTAGCATCTGGTGCCAGGGGACACTGAAATATATAAATTTTACGGTAACATTTGTATAAAATGTAAAAGTTGGTGCTGTTAATTCAAATCATATTTTTTTTATATATGTGAATTAATAAAATATGAAACAGTGAAGATAAATTGTGTCAGTATTTGGATGTAAGAAATTTTTTACTGCATGATGCAGATGTTTTCTATGTAGAAATATTTTTTCAGCAGGCTATTTTTACTGTTTCAATTGTTCTACTATATTTTTTTATAAGACACCTTCCAGAATGTGTTATAGTGCCTTTATGATTTTAAATTTTAAAAAAAATTTCAAATAATTACTGAGTGTAATTTCTCTAAAGAATTGAAAACAGGAAAATATTTTACGCTTTAAGTATTTAGTGCAAAGTACAAACTAATACAAAGCAGAATTGTCTAACTAAAAGGTGTTTCTATATGAAAACATATTTTTTTAGAGTGACGTATTACATATGATAGATAGATAAAGTAAATTTTGAGAAACTTCTTGACTTTGCATTCCAAATCAGATGACTTTTGTTTATTTTTCTGTTACTCGAAGTGTTAGAGCAGATATTTAAGGACTGTTTTTAACATGAGAACTGATATTAGGAATTGATGTTCTTTTTGTGTGTGGTACATGAATATTCTTTAGCCATTCAAAAATATTAGGTAGCTCATGTTGCTTTTTATTACTTTACACTATTGTATTATTTATGTTAAAATTATTTGTACCATAAAAATCATGTCATACGTTTACAGAATGAAACACAAAAATGAATTGTCATTATTATTACAATGCTTTCAGACATAAAATGTGTCAAAATTATTGCTTTGTGATTTTTTTTAAGTAATTGTAAATGATTAAAATTTATATTGAAAATATTATCATAATCAAAAGCATTAGATAAACTTGTATTTTCTGTAACAGAAAAATACAAGTTTCCCATTGGAAGGACCACACCTTTTTATCGTGTATAATATGACAATCTTGTTTGAACTCAATACATTGAAGACAAAAACAACCACTTTACGTATAGCACTTGCTAGTAAATAAGTGTTGAACTGACATGTTCATTTATTAGACTGTACTATTGTTTTTATTAATGTACTATTGTTGTTGTTCTACTAGGTTTATGCTTGCAATTACAAAAAAACTTTCATGAGTAGTGTTATGTTACTTGTATCAAAGCATTAACTTTTTGACCTTGCATTTAAGATGTTTTCATAACTAAAGGCTTGTTTGTAAATATTGCTTTCATCGTAGTAATAATTCTCTTTTCATAAATCTTCATTGGTTAAAGTAATAACCTCTCTTACCAACTGCAGAGATGATGCAGTCATGCAATATTATGTTATTTTTTAGATGTTTAGCTTTAATGAGAGGACTGTTATATTTTCTCTTGCTTTTTTATAGCATTAACATATCAGCTTAACTAAAAAATAGTATTGTCATCTTTTTTGGGCTTTTTCCCAAGTTTAGTCTAAATGAAAAGAATATTGTCATTATGTGTTGTCTTTTTCCAAGTTTAGTCTAAATGAAAAGAATATTGTCATCATGTGTTGTCTTTTTTTTTCCAAGTTTAGTCTAAATGAAAAGAATATTGTCATCATGTGTTGTCTTTTTCCAAGTTTAGTCTAAATGAAAAGAATATTGTCATCATGTGTTGTCTTTTTTTTCCAAGTTTAGTCTAAATGAAAAGAATATTGTCATCATGTGTTGTCTTTTTTTCCAAGTTTAGTCTAAATGAAAAGAATAATGTCAATTTTTTTATTTTTTCTGGTTTAGAATAAATTAAAAAAAATATTTGTCTTTTTGTAGATTCAGTGAAATGAAAGAAATGATGTTGTTATTCTGTGCTGTTTTTTTAACAGGTTTAGCCTAAACGAATAAAATACTGTCATCTTATGCTTCTGTTAGAAATTCAACGTATAACTGAAATGAATATTGCAATCTTATTGTTGTAGCTGTATTGGAAAGACATTTCTACCTTATATTTATTTACAGATTTTGCTATTGGTTGAAAGTGATACTCAGATTTTATTTTATGAAAGATGTAAAATTATTGTATTTTTCTATTCTTTTTTTGTTCTCTGCTTAGCATACTAACATTGCCATTTACAAATTTAAAAGGTAGTTAAATGTTTTTTTTTTAAAGGTAACTTCTGTGTTTCTCAAGCTGCTTATTCAGTGGTTCATAATTTCGCCGCTATTGTAAGCATCCATCATTGTATGGTTACCACTGTACATATATGTTGTGCACTACAAGAGGAAGTACAAAATGTATTTTTAGTATTAAAGTGTCTTTTAATTGGATAAACGCTACAATGTGATATTGATGCTATAAAGTTATGTATCACCCACTGCATTAAAAAAAAAAAAAGGCAAATTAAGTTTCGCTGTTTCAAACGAACTTGTGGAAACTAAACCTGATGTTGACAACGCTGTTCATTTCAAGATTTCATGTCACTAAATGCACCGTTAGTCTTGTTAGATTTTTTATTTTTTTTGCACTCCTATACTTGATGAAGGCTCTGCTATTAAAATGTCTTCAACCATTTATAGACCTCAGGCTATGTAATATATATATATCTAATATTGATGAATTATTTATTACCACCACTGATTTTTCATCATCTTCGTACGACAAATGTCTATAACGAGGTGTATGGTTAAAGTCTCTACAACTTCACTAGGTTTTATCCAGCGAGAACGTCTTGTAATTCCATAAAATCTCGAACATCCTTCTCGAAGCGCCACCATCCTGGGAATTGATGCATCAGCTAATACTAAGTCAGACGCTGGCAGTGTCATTGTAATGTAATTATTCTGTGTGATAAGTTTATTTTACAAGGTGAACATACAATTTTCCTTCTTCAAACCTGTTCGAATGGTTGCAGCTGACGAATCGATACTGTTGTCTAAATATGCTCTACAAATGTGTCTACAGTGTGCTCATTGGAGTATTAATCAGGATATTAGACTTTATAAGTGCGATTGTTAGTTTCCAAATAATTGTATATAGATATTCAATTGTGACGTTAGTATGCTTATCCTTAAACTTGAAGTTAGGTCAAGAGAGGTTCTTCTATCTATCGTAACATCAAGTTTATATTTCTTCCATATTTCGCATATGATTGGAAAGTATGCTGATATATCCAAGAAAATGGTTCACACGAGATTTATATCACTAATAAACACTGAAACGGATTACCTGAAAGTTTGTCCTCAAATAATTGAATTAAAAACTTAATAGACAATTACACTGAAACGGATTACCTAAAAGTTTGTCCTTAAATAATTGAATTAAAAATTAATACAGACATTTACACTGAAACGGATTACCTGAAAGTTTGTTCTCAAATAATTTAATTAAAGATTAATATAGACATTTACACTGAAACGGATTACCTGAAAGTTTGTTCATAAATAATTGAATTAAAAATTAATTCAGACATTTACACTGAAACGGATTACCTGAAAGTTTGTTCTCAAATAATTTAATTAAAGATTAATATAGACATTTATACTGAAACGGATTACCTGAAAGTTTGTTCTCAAATAATTTAATTAAAGATTAATATAGACATTTATACTGAAACGGATTACCTGAAATTT
>NW_013671350.1:0-14291 GCF_000517525.1 Limulus polyphemus
AAAAGGTCATTACTTTGATCAAACTTGGTTACAATAGGAAAGTTCAGTTATTATTGTACCAAAAGGTCATTACTTTGATCAAACTTGGTTACAATAGGAAAGTTCAGTTATTATTGTACCAAAAGGTCATTACTTTGATCAAACTTGGTTACAATAGGAAAGTTCAGTTATTATTGTACCAAAAGGTCATTACTTTGATCAAACCTGGTTACAATAGGAAAGTTCAGTTATTATTGTACCAAAAGGGCATTACTTTGATCAAACCTGGTTACAATAGGAAAGTTCAGTTATTGTTGTACCAGCAGCAGATCCTTGAGTGTAAAAATTATCGTAAAAAATACTTTAATGATCTGTAAAAGTTAAAAATCAATTGTTTGTTACTCACCTATAAAACTCACCTAGTTTTAAAAAGTGTCAAATACCGAACTTGTAAAAGTTAAGGTAAAACATTGTAAGTGCAGATTCTTGAAAATAGAAGCATACTTTGAGAAATATGTTTTGCAGAAAATCAAAATGCACCTTCGAAACAGTGAGATATCCCCAACACCACGTGCTCGGCTTCTACTTCCCAACTTCACTTTCAACACTCATTTATGTCTAGTATAATGTAAAAGTCAGAAGAAGAAAAAAAGAGTTTGTAAACGTGGCCCTTCCGCAAGCAAAGTGGTGAGTTATTCTTAGTTTTGTTTCACCAGTGGTGACGGTTTCATTTGTAAATGGACGCATGTCAATCTGTACTTTCAAATTTCAGATGTTAAAAATCTTTTTATTATTCCTATTGGGATTGCCGTGATGCACGTGTGATCTGTGAGACGTCTGGTATAGATGTTGAACCGTTTCTTTCTTTCTTTTTTTTTGAGTTCCTGACAACCCCATTAAATTATGGCCTTATAATTCTTCCTTTTCTTTAATAAATTTCTGGCAGAGCAGAGGGTCCCGCTAAAGCAGTGCCTTCAAAAGGAAATCTTTCGCTTTCCAAAGTGGTCCGCCCCGACTTCATAAGACCGAGTCCCCCCAGCCCCCTCACAAGAAATATTTCGTGGCAATTCATTTAGACTGTGACAGCCAAAGGAGCTGTTTTCAAACTGTGCTGAAGGTTTGAAGCTTACTCACTAGAAGAAGTTTACAATTTGACATGATGAAGAAATGTATCTGTTCAGAGGTTTAAGTATTACCTTTAAACATATTACTGTTTGACCTTCATAACACAAAAAAAATTTACCGTATTAATAAACATTGATATAGCACTTTCAACAGATTTCCATTTCTTGACAGGTTCTAAGAATGAAAAGCAGTGTGACTGGACATCATAAAAACGCATCGTTCTAGGCAGCAGTTGACAAGAGTTGGTAGAAAATCACGCAGTAATTGGAAGTACAAAGTCTTTTATTTATATCAAATCTATAAACAAGGAGCGGAACACAAGTTCAAATAAACGTGACCATATATCAAGAGCTAATGGATTATCTTAACCTTTAAGATAAAGTTTCATTCCACCACGACATTAAAATGAACTTCAAAATGTTAGCGAAATATATATCAAATATATAAGAAACATATAGAAACACATAAGCCTCTAAAGTCAGTAAAACTAGTTACACATTATTTTTATGGAACATACAGTGCTATACCTAAACGTGTACCTAATGTAGGGAATGAAACTGTTAGTAAAGATTGTTGAGATTTGAATTTTCCATATTAAATGGCATTTCATACACCACATGGGCTATACGGTCAGATTAGGGTTCAGACAAAGCTGTCCCTACTTTTAAACTACAAGTCGGAGGAGGGCAGTAAATTAGCAGTAACTGTCAACACAATGTCTTTTTGTCATGCTCATAGAGGATAATATCAAAATGGACTGTCACTTTTATAATACGTAAACAGCTGAAAGTTCATAGCGTGTTGATATCATGGCTCGAACCTTAGACTCTGCGATCCGCAGCCCGACATGCTAAAGCATTAGGCCACGACTATTACACTAAAGTCCGTTAAAACGTACAACCTTTCTTTCACAATTTCCAAAATTATCAAATATTTGATAAGTTTTCCAGCCACTGTAACTTTTTTATTATGTGTATCAAACTATCATAAATGAAATCTCTAATGGCTTGTTTTTAGGGGTAATACATATTTTTGAAAACTTTTTAATATACAGCTTAGGCCTATTATAAAAGGTAAATGTTAAAGACAGATAGTGGCTAATCTTACAAAGAATCATTCATAGTTAGTGCCAGAAAATAAAGATATATATATTTAATTGTTTTCTTTCGTATTAATTAAAGCAATTACTCAAACGTCTCACTGCCAGCTAAAACCTTAAGATATATATATATATATTCCTTTCTTTTTTAAGCTTCGTCGTTCACTGAGATCATGAGTTTTTACGCTTTATCGTTCATCGGGTACAAGAGATTTTAAGCTTTATCCTTCTCTGGGTCAAGAGTTCAAGTTTTATCATTCACTGAGATCTATACTTTTTTAAGCTTTATCTTTTACCAGATAAAGAGTTTATGCTTTATCTTTAACTAGAATCACGAGTTTGTTAAGCTTTATCGTTCACTGGGATCAAGAATTGTTAAGCTTTATCCCTCACTGGAGTCAAACATACTGTTCATGTGAACGTGCTTCGTAGTCCCTATAAGAAGTACCTATACACTGGATAGGTGAAGTGAAGAAAAAGTGTCACTGGCCAATATTCAATTCTTCACATTATTTAGCTGCACAATAGCAGATATAATAAATAAACTTAGTATTCCCAAAACTGTTTAATTTCGAAGTCTAAGTTCAAGGGAGGTCCAGTTCAATCCACACTTTGACCAACATGTGTTATTGGGTTATACTAGTTTCGGAGAATTCCACTCCTCATCTGTTACCCTTGTGTTTCCTGACACGTGATAATGATATATTAACTCTTTAGTTTCCTCTAATTTTCTGTCCTTTATAACTTCAAAAATGGAACCAATAATTCTGCAATGCTTACAACTGATCCTTTGCTAAATTAAATCTAACTTGTTTAGAAGTAATAAACGATAAAAAACGAGGTAGTGATCACTTGATAATCCGAATCAGTACAGTTTCCCTTTGTCATGCATACAGATCTATAGTCAAGTGTGGGTGGTGAACCCAGACATCTATCCAAACCACATGTCCTCAGTTTGACCTAGTGTAAGATTAGTCGTCTAATGAGAAGTCTATTCGTGTTTGACTAATAAAACCTAACGAATAACTGATAAACTGAGAAAACAAGCTAGTTCGTGACGTGTATTATTTCATTTCTTTCCACATAATAACCGCTTACTTTACCTCTGGTATAAGGTGTTTTTAAACAGAGTTTTGATAAATCCAACACTTATCACTCGTGCAAAAAATGATCGCTCTTACAAAATAGTTCGTCAGATTCATTCACATAAAATCAACTTGTTAGCACTTGAATCATGGTACTTCAAAACCGATACAGCAAAACAATGCAATGTTTTGTACGGCATTAGAACACAAAGCTACAGACTCGTTTAGCTATACATCAGTGTGAAGATATTTCTGTTCTTGGTTTACTGTATCTTAGAAACATTTGGTTCATAGTTTTTATGGATACGATTAATCATGCCATTTTTAATATTAAACTGATAAACAAAACGGTATGCAACTAGTCAACAGTACTGACCGCCAACTCTTGGGCTACTTATGTTTGATTTAACCACTTCTCTTATAGTTCACCTACGACCTCAAAGTGCGTTGATTTTAGAACAGGTCACGAACCATAAATCCTTATAATTTATGTAAAAGTATCATTTTACAGTTTGTTTTTCAGAATCCGTGTTTACACTCGTGCCCTTTTTTTATTTCATGTAACAACTGTAAACGTATTTGTTACAAACGAATATACTGTTACAGCTAAACCAATGAATGACTGAGTTTCAATGAGACGTGACCATGTTTGTTAACTGGTGTTGGTGCAATAATAAAACTCGTAACTACTAAGCCTTTCTCAAGTGAAATAAATCTGTTACAGACTGGGAAAACATATCAAAATGTCCTATAAGCAGTGACATGGTCTACGTACGTGTATACACAGTGCACTTAATAGTAAAGGTATCAAACATATCTTAAATTGCACCTTCAATTTTTATGTCTAAGTTATTCGGAAGTTACAAACTGTTACTACAGTACTTTAGCCTACGCTGAAACGGACTTACAGACTGGTATACGACTACTGTCCTATTATATACTAACGTACTATCTTACTTGTAGCAGTTGTAACAGTTTTCATCCAGATACATTGAATCATACACTGAAACGGACTTACAGACTGGTATCCGACTACTGTATGATTCAATGTATCTGGATGAAAACTGTTATAACTGCTATAAGTAAGAAATTATTTTGAGTATTTTTCGTTTTGATGGCTTACAAATTTTAAGTATTACTCTGCAGGTAAATTCACGCTGGAGAGTATACTAAAACTGTTTTCATTTAATTTATTTTGTTCTAAGATTTTGATGTATATATATATATATATATAGTTAAAGCTCTTTTATTTCAGATATGAAAGACTGTGTATAATACGTTACAAAGCCACAGCTGAACAAATGATGGGCCACTGGTGAGGATCTTGTTGCCGACAAAAGCATATTTAGCAGAAAGAAACTTGAGCATTCAGTGGAGCATGAAGTAGACTTGGTGAAAGAAGAAATGGTTAGTGGTTGATGAAATAAACCAAGAAAAGTCCCGACTTTTAACTACATACTATCATGTTGGCTAGTAATGAAACATAATTACTTGTACCCCCTACCGTCTTCCATCTTTCAGATCTGTCTAGATTTCCACAAGTTAAGCTGTAAATCATAGTTAGTCTTCTGTGTTTGGAACTTGTGAACTGTTGCACCCGGAGAGGGAAAAAATCAGAATTTATTACGTGGGCATGTCACCCACGATTTATAGCAATGCGCATGACACGTTGATATATAGAAAAAAAAACTTCAGGACAAGGTCAGTTCAGACATATCTTATTCGTCTCTAGCTATTATTTATATGCTTACTTGATAATGATTTTTTTCAAGTTTTATTTTTCTGTGATAACATTTTTAGTAAGTTCCAAAACAAGTCGTTTCCAGGATTACAATTCGTACTAAGGTCTTACGGATTTCTGGAAACTTTTGTTGCTGAAACAGGTGCATTTTGTTATCATCACTGAAGAAGTTCGAACCGCCATGTGGAGTACTATTTGAAGTCTGATAAACCAGCAGGAGTTCCTATACTCTACGGAAACCATGTGAAAAATACTCTAATTCGGTCATAAATCTCTGTGGCGAAATTGGATGTCGAGGTCATTGGAAATCGTTCTTCTTCTGCCCACAGACAAGTAGAAATTTATTGCTCCGTGTGTGTCTGATTAAGTGGCCAGCTTAGACAGTCCTTCCTATCGAAGCTTCTTTGTTAATTAACACCTTTAACCACGTGGCCTTTTCATAAAATAACATTGGCCCAAACTGTTCTAACTAATAACATGCAAACAGGAGGTGGTAAAATGGTGAGCATATTTCACCTCTTCTTCTCTGGAGAGAAGATATGTTAACAACAGTTTTTTCTTTGGATATTTTATGGATTTGACCAAACAGGGAGTGGTAGCTTTAATCGAATTAGGGTTAATTATCCTGTAAAGGTCATTCCTGCAATATTTTTTTAAATATCTTTCTTCGCATTGATATGGGAAATATTCAATACCAATATTAGAACTCAGAAAAGGAAACCACATTAATTATTATTTTGTCTCATCCTGTATATATTGTGGAGAAGCACATTGCATTATTAAAAATCAAGTACTTTTCACGATAATTTTTTTTTTAAATATGGAATCAACAACTGACAAGAGGAGGGAAGCCAGTTACCAACATCCTATCACACACACTATCCACGTTAAGGGAGTGACTGTCCCTCTTATAACGCACCCAAATCTTAAAGTGATTCGAACCAGGCTTTCCAGCTGCGAAAACCAGAACTCTACCAAAGGGCCAACCCGCGCCCATGTTTAACTGAAATGCATGTTAAGAAATACTGACAACATATATTACAGTAATTTGTTTTCAGAACAGAAAAGCTAAGCTCAATTTATGTTTTAGCTGAAGGAAAAACTTTATACGTCAATAAAAAGATGTAACATTACAAGTTTCTTATAATGCAAAGCTATACAATAGGTTTGTGCACTATGTTTGCCGCCGGGATCGAACCAAGAACTCTAGTTACAAGTTCTCAAGCTTACCACTAAGCCAAGAAAATGTACTTTCAAACTATGTTAAGAATTCCAACAAGATATAACCATGTTCGTCAGTTGGTATTGGGAATTAACTTAGTTTTGTATTTTATGAAAGTTTTATGATATGATTTCTTAATATGATTTTTTATCTTTAAAGTTTAAAGTAAAACGCGATAACCCAAATATCATAAAATTATGCAAAAAAGGCTCTTAATTTGGATTTGTTTTGTTGTTAAGCAAAATATTACATAATGGATTATCTGTACTGTACTTCTACGGGTATCGAAACCCGATTTTTTAGCGTTACAAACCTTCAGATTTACTGCTAATTCAGTGGGGAGACTCTTTACATCGACGTATTGTAACATCTCTGATGAAAAATTTGCATTTTTTATTCTCGGATCTACGGAACCTAATATCTATGGCACCTGTAGATATACTCTGTATATTCGACAGTAAACAAGTTTCAAGTTTTACATAACAGGGTTCGTTCTTTAATTATTTAATATGATGAAAACATTTAACAGACTGCGAAATAAAACAACAATCGAAGTTGGGTTTACAAAAAAAAAAATATCTAGAAATTATTTTGCATTTGTTCGCTTTTTACTCTCGATATGTAAATATTGTTTCCATTTTTTAGTTCCAAAGATTAGCCTAGATCCTTAATAACTCCTAATAGATGGAATTAGAATTTTCAATCAGCTAAATCAGGTCAGAGACTCCTAGGTTCGGGTATACCCGTCCTTAGTTTAAACTACTGACCAGAGCGAAGGCAATCAGCCACCAGTACCCACTACCACAATGACTGCCCGGTTCTTCCAAATTCATAACGAACTTCATGAAAAGGTTCATAACGCGCCCACAGATGAAAGTACGGAGCAAATTTAGTGTCATCACTCCTCGTACTCTGGGCCTTTCCATGTACAGCCCAAAATGCCCTACATTAGGCCATTGGGTGAGGGAAATATGCTTCTATGAGACATTGGAGCTTTTGAAAGCTCCATTCAGGTCAGTTCAGAGAGATCAGATGAACACAGGTGAGTTAAGCTTATCGTCAACCTTATATTAGCCCACTCCAAAGTAAATTAGAAGGAGTATTAATATTTTGCAAAGTTCTTCCTGTAATTAAAGCTTTGGTTGTGTTCCCTATCAAAAGCCCGTTACCATTGTCAAGTTCATAGCTCGACCAGTTCAAAGGTTAAGAACTAACAAATACAGAAGCTGACTAACGCCTGTTTTTATGATAAACTTGTCAAGTTCATAGCTACTTCAAAGTGGTTATTTTTGGAACTGATGATGTCGTACGACTCACACAAAAAGTCATTTCCTTATTATTATTTTTTGAAAGAATGCTAGCGCATTTTCTAGGTACATTCAAAGTAAGTTTACATACTTTCTAAACGTTCAAGAAAATACAAAATCGGTATTCTTTAAATGGCACGAAACTGGATCTAATAACCATTCCTAAACACTAACATGCTAGAGCACAATTTGACGTCCTAAAACTGACAAGTTTATTGTAATTTCATGTACCAGAAAAGTAAATGGACTTGATTTTTTTCTTTCTTATTAGCAACCTTCTTTTAAATTCCTGGCTATTACTTCTAACGATGAATACAAAATACCATTTGTACAGTTTTAGGAAAACAGAAGCGAAAGGTCGTTCTCCCTCTGGTGAGTTCTTTCTTTATGAGATTGTTTTTGGTTAAATGACTCTCATTCTCCTTCCTGCCCGCTAAAGTGGGTGCTAGCTCACCCTCAGGGCGACGCGCCAGAGATAGAAGTATTTACACAGATTTGATTTGCGAGTCGATCCCCAATAGTCCTCGTTACAAAGACGCCGAAACGCGAGAAGAGGGCTGGCTGTAATAAACGATTTCTTTCTTTAACAGAAGAAGAACAGGCTTGAAACCTCAAGATTTCAGGATTGCTCTTGGTATGCAGGTGAAACTGGAAAATAGAGTTGAATTGGAACGTCTGAAATAAAAGCGGCACTTACTCACACACACACACTCACTCAAGTAGACAAACTCCGAACTTTGACCTCGCGTGCGAGCTCCGAGAGAATGTGGCGTGCGTTTCTTTTGTAATGGAAAAAAAAAAAAAACATTCGACTATTCACTTTATTGAACAGCTTTTAGTTGTTATTGTTGATTATTGAGCTAGCCGAATGGGATGTAACAGTGGTCCATGAAAGGTCAAATCCTGAATATATATCATTTATAAGCCGCAGAACACACTCTTACTGAGGTTGAATATATCTGCGTATCTTATACTGCAGAAAAGACATCATTTTCAATTAGTTTCGCCTTAAGAAAGTGAATCGTCAGTTAGTCATCTAGAGTACAGGAAAACTGTAAGAAAGTACAGCTTAGAATATATATATATTAGTATAACCAATATCATAAAATTCGATTTTCTCACTCAACAAGTTAATAATGTAAATATCATAATTTTGTTAGGACTACTACATGTAGGCAAAATCCCTCTCGTACAACTTTGTGTTTACAAATCACGTTATTGCACGAAATTCGAGAAAACGTACAAGAGAAAAAATCACACCAAGTTCATCATTGATAAGAAAGAATGTGGGTATAAAGTCTGTAATTAGAATCTCCTTTGAAACGTTGGTTTAACGTTAACCGGGTATCGACACAAAACTGACGTCTACGTTACATACACCTCGATAGGTTTATATTAAATGGAACAAATGTTCTTGAATTACATATACGAATAATATTTCTTCCAGCGATTGTGATTCACATACGTGACTTGGAAGATATTCCGAAGCCACGTGACAGACAGGCTAATTTAGGGTTATTAGGTCAATTTCAAAGCTTTGTCCACGTGAGGAGCCAGTGATATCAGACGAGACAGGTGACTGACGGCTTTGGTCAGTTGAATGCAATGGAGATGATAGAAACAGATACACCCCGCTAAGTCTTACTTTCAATAGTCTGTCATTGAAAGGATCATCCGCTGACGCCGCATGTTGCATTTTAGAAAGAGGGAGGAGGGTTTTAATCGGGAGAATACTGTTAAGACTGGCGGCGTTTTTAAATAGTAATGCGAGTAGCTGGAGTTGAGTGATGTGGGCTGATGGTTTTCATTTGATTCTCTGATAGGTAATCCTGACGATCTTACTTGTATATATTCATCTTCAATTTTTCGTGACTTGTGACTTCGCCATGATTAAACTGAGAGGGTGGGAACACTTCAGGTACAGATAGTTATATAAAAAAAGCCAAATTCGCTCTTCATCCTGAAATGTTATCATACGAAATAATTATGGACTTCAACTGAAAAAAATCGAACACGAATGTTTAGGGAACGAAAGTTTGATTACACGAGCTTTCAGGTAGGCCACTCGTTGTTGAACCATATCAACCTGTTGCTCCACCCATTGTTGAACCATATCAACCTGTTGCTCCCTTTAAAAAAGTCGAGCTGATGAATATTAAATTACAAAAGTACGTCAACAATTTTGCTCTCTTCAAAAGTGTCGTTTTCAGTTTTTTTTTCACTTTGGGGAAAGTTCTTCTATGCTGAACAACTTACAGTAAACGCGTTTAGTTCTAAAACTAACTTATTTACTTATCTACTACGTGGCTCGTTCTCAGCTTAACCCATTTATGACATACGAATCATTTAGAGAAATAGTTACTATTATTTGACACCTGCGATGAAGGTTTACCTATTTCTATTATTTGTGTGAACTTTTTACTGATTTAGATTAACCACTAAGACCATCACTGACCTATACCAGTTTCATTCAACTGTGCTTCTATACTTGTATTTGTCAAAGTATAGTTTTTTTCACGTGTCTGGAGTCTATGTAGTTTCGTTCAGCTGTGCTTCTGTATTACATTTTACTATTCTATTCTAAAACTACATTCTATAAGCCTCACCAAAACTGATTTAAAGCTACTATTCTATAATCCTTACCAAAACTGATTTAAAGCTACTATTCTATAAGCCTTACCAAAACTGATTTAAAGCTACTATTCTATAAGCTTTACCAAAACTGACTTAAAGCTACTATTCTATAAGCCTTACCAAAACTTAGTTAAAGCTACTATTTTAGAAGCTCTACCAAAACTGATTTAAAGCTACTATTTAATAAGCCTTACCAAAACTGATTAAAGCTACTATTCCATAAGCCTTACCAAAACTTAGTTAAAGCTACTATTTTAGAAGCTCTACCAAAACTGATTTAAAGCTACTATTCTATAAGCCTTACCAAAACTGATTAAAGCTACTATTCTATAAGCCTTACCAAAACTGATTAAAGCTACTATTCCATAAGCCTTTATCAAATACAGTTAGTACATTTTATCTATTTGTTTTACCAAACCAGATCGTGGTTACTATCCTACAAACCTTTACAAGATCAATGAGTAAATACTATGTTACCAGCCTTACCATAACAAAGTAGTAATAATAATCTTATTTACCTTACTACAGTAAGTTAGTTAACTCTATTCCGAAAATCTTACAAAATATAATTTGATATTACTATCCAATCAAATCAATTTATAGGCACAATCCTAACAAGTTTTACTAAAGTCACTTTATAGTCACTATCCTAGCAAGCCTTACCAAAGTCAGTATATAGTTACTATACTAGCAAGCCTTACTTACCAAAGTAATTTTGTAGTTACTATCCTAACAAGTCTTTCAAAGGCAGTTTATAGTTACTGTCCAAACAAGCCTTACCAAAGTCAGTTTGTAGTTGCTATCCTAAAAAGCCTTACCAAAGCCAGTTTATAGTTACTATCCTGACAAACCTTACTAAAGTCCGTTTATAGTTGCTATCCTAACAAGCCTTACCAAAGTCAGTTTATAGTTACTGTCCAAACAAGCCTTACCAAAGTCAGTTTGTAGTTATTATCCTGATAAGCCTTACCGAAGTCAATTTATAGTGGCTATCTTAACAAGCCTTACTTGAAACAGTTTATAGTTACTGTCCAAACAAGCCTTACCAAAGTCAGTTTGTAGTTGCTATCCTGACAAGCCTTACCGAAGTCAGTTTATAGTGGCTATCCTAACAAGCCTTACTTGAAACAGTTTATAGTTACTGTCCAAACAAGCCTTACCAAAGTCAGTTTGTAGTTGCTATCCTAAAAAGCCTTACCAAAGTCAGTTTATAGTTATTATCCTGACAAGCCTTACCGAAGTCAGTTTGTAGTGACTATCCTAACAAGCCTTACTTGAGACAGTTATAGTTACTATCCTAACTTACACTAGGATCAAAAACGAGTTAATCTTATCTTCTTCACAAGCCTGCTTGGGGAATGTTTTTTTTCCCACCACCATTATGAAAGAGTAAGAGTTTAATAGTCACCAATAAAGACTAATAGGAAACTAGCACGTTTACATCACAATAAAGCAAATTGTTAATATAAATATCAGCAGACAAACGACTGATCTTCTTTAAGGCCGAGAGAATAGAACTGTTTGGGTGGAAGCAGGAATAAAAACCAGAAAAAGTTCTATAATACGGTTCTTGCTATAAAAAACAAAACTGTGCAAACAGTTCGCCGCTAATTAGGGTTATCACTGTCGAATACAAAATAGACAATTTCTAATGAAAACGACGAAAGAAAGAAAAAGAAAACGATGTGAATTTGATAAGAGTTGAAATTCAGTTGATGTTCAAAACGATGGTGTGGGATAGTACCCTAACGTGTTGCGTTGGAAATGTTTATATAAATCTAACCTGTTTACAGGCTTAAAAAAGAAGATAAACGAGGTTTTGTCAAAACATACCACGCCAAGCCAACATAACCTATTATCATCAAACAGACCATTATGCCCGAAGTTTCTCGTCATTTTTATTTATCAGTGCTATTTGTGAACGACCTTTAATTAAGGACATGGAAAGAAAGTCTGGTCCCGGTTTGTGTGTCTAATTAAAATTCGATATTACGTATTTGTGGACGTGTCAAGACATGAAACGTTTCTGAAAGAGTATCGAGGCCAACAGTCCGCCCTTCGAACACAAGCTCCATAAAGACCTGTCATGTTCTTCAACCCAGCCGAATCGTGACTTCATAGTCTTGTTCTGCTCTTTTAGGTATGCGGTATGGGTTTATGAGAAAAGAGGAAATTCAGGGGCCATCAGAGTAGTTACTGCTTGGCATAAGCTAAACGAAATTTATTAGCATTCAACGAAATTCTTTACAGTTCAGTTTCTATATTTTTTTTATACGGACGAACACTTGTAGAATTATCTACAGCTGAGGTTCTATGTTTTTTATATGAGCGAAAACCTGTAGAATTGTCATTCTGCAGGTGTTCGCTCATATAAGAAACGTAGAACCTCAACTGTAGTTCTGCAGCTGAGGTTCCGTTTCTTATATGGGCGAACACCTGTAGAATTTTCGACAGCTGAGGATCTGTTTCTTATATGGGCGAACACCTGTAGAACTCTCTAGAGTTGAGGTTCTATGTTTATTGTATGAGCGAAAACCTGTAGAATTCTCTACAGTTGAGGTTCTACGTTTCTTATATGGGCGAACACCTGCAGAATGTTCTACAGCTAAGGTTCTGTTTCTTATATGGGCGAACACCTGCAGAATGTTCTGCAGCTGAGGTTCTGTTTCTTATATGGGCGGACACCTGTAGAATTCTCTACAATTGAGGTTCTATGTTTCTTGTATGGGCGAACACCTGTAGAACTCTCTAGAGTTGAGGTTCTATGTTTATTGTATGGGCGAACACCTGTAGAACTCTCTAGAGTTGAGGTTCTATGTTTATTGTATGGGCGAACACTTGAGATTTGTTTTAATATTTGCTTTAATCTAAGAAAAAGATTCTCTTTTTTTCATTGTTCAAGATAGAAAATATAATGCATTTTAAACTATCTTTATTAACCTCTTAGTTTCACATGAACAAAATTGTCGAGTTTCACAGTTCATATACTCTATGCTGCCTTGCAGAATATTAAAGTGGATTAACAACAAAAAGTATTGTCATTACACCTAACACTGATCCATTAATTCAGGAAAACTCAAACTGAATTGTAGGCGTAAGACAAGCCCCCCCCCTCCCAAAACAAGAGGAGAGTGAACGATTGTTTCTTCTCCTCAGAATGGTACGGTCTAGGCCTATCTTCAGAGTCATACGTGCATGCCCTCTAGGGCATGACAGCCAGAACCTGTAATTAAAGAAGATAAACCGAAATTGCTTGAAATGTAGCGCTGCGGGCTGCACGGGCCTCTGTCAGATTGGTTAAATATTAATCTTTCATATCTGTCTCGCTGTTTGGCACTAATTATAGCTTCTTCTTGTTACCCTTATAGAACTAATATCAGGAACTATGTGTTTTGTTATTCTTTAACGTATACCTTAATTAAAGTTTCAAAGAAATAATGTCGAACTTTAGAGATGGTATTAATTTTTTATGTTGAAGACAGTCAATGACAAAACTCTCAACTTTTGACTGTCTATCAGCGTTTACATACCTATTGGACATGCTACAATTTAGACCGTTTGAAGTCTTTTAAATTATACCTTTAGATAATGAAAACTGGTTTGTAGGTTAAACTCATTGACCTCTACGCTCTAGAATGATAGAGTTTATGGAACGACTTCCACACAAATA
Organism: Limulus polyphemus; assembly: GCF_000517525.1. NCBI lineage: Eukaryota > Metazoa > Arthropoda > Merostomata > Xiphosura > Limulidae > Limulus > Limulus polyphemus. Next base: position 13,863 of record NW_013671350.1, read on the forward strand.
AATAAATAAGACTAGGAGCTGCTGCTTGAAAACAGAAGGACAGCAGCAACAGTAGCAATATAGGCTATCAACAGCGTGTAGCAACAGTAGCAATCTAAGCTATCAACAGCGTGTAACAACATTAGCAATCTAGGATATCAACAGCGTGTAGCAACAAGAGCAATCTAGGCTATCAACAGCGTGTAGCAACAGTAGCAATCTAGGCTATCAACAGCGTGTAGCAACAGTAGCAATCTAGGCTATCAACAGCGTGCAGCAACAGTAGAAATCTAGGCTATCAACAGCGTGCAGCAACAGTAGCAATCTAGGCTATCAAAAGCGTGCAGCAACATTAGCAAACTAGAATATCAAAAGCGTGTAGCAACAATAGCAATCTAGGCTATCAACAGCGTGTAGCAACAGTAGCAATCTAGGCTATCAACAGCGTGT
>NW_013671350.1:15151-26815 GCF_000517525.1 Limulus polyphemus
ATCAATCTAAGCTATCAACAGCGTGCAGCAACATTAGCAATCTAGGATATCAACAGCGTGCAGAAACAGTATCAATCTAAGCTATCAACAGCGTGCAGCAACATTAGCAATCTAGGATATCAACAGCGTGCAGAAACAGTAGCAATCCAAGCTATCAACAGCCTGCAGCATCATTAGCAATCTAGGATATCAACAGCGTGTAGCAACAAGAGCAATCTAGGCTATCAACAGCGTGCAGAAACAGTAGCAATCTAAGTTATCAACAGCGTGCAGCAACAGTAGCAATCTAGGCTACCAACAGCATGTAGCAACAGATAACGGTCTCAAAACTTCACGATCTGTTATTGTTAGAAAACACGACTTGGTAAGAAAATGGAAATATATCTTGGTGTAAGACACTAATACTTGATTTCTAATTCACATGAATCTACGACATACACAGTTGTGTGTGTGTGATCCAGGTAATAAACATAGCCCCGGAAAGCTAAATTAAACTGTAACTGTGAAAATGTTTCGACAAAAAGAAAGAAGAAATACAATTTTCAGAATTTATCACTCTTAAAGCAAAAGCTCAACAAAAAAATGTGAAAATAAAAATTTCATTCCATGATTTTTTATTGGGTTACCGTGCACATGCGCAGTCGTGTAAAAACACTATTTGTTTCAAGCCAGCGTATTTTTCAATTACTCTAGATAAAGGACAATAAGAAATGTAATGACTGCCAGTAAACAACTTTGTGGTATTGCACCATAGTCTAACCAGTCAAACAATCCATGCCACCTCTCCACGTCACCTCCCAAATACTGATCTTTGCACTTGCTACGGTTGCTGCAGATGAAATATAGTTTTAAGGGTCTGGTGTCCTGGGTTTGAGAACCCATATCTGCTCCCAGTTTTTAAAATTTAATTTCATATATAAAGTTCCAAATCTGACGAACGACTCATCTTACGCTATATGGGTCTAAATTCAACAAATTCTGGGCTACATTTCCATCGGCTGTTTTAAATCTTGGTTTGTGTGATGTTATTTGTTTTGACAGAGCTGTTTGAAATTCTACATTCATTTCGTAAAACCATTATATTCGGTTTGATCTAGTACATTATAGAAAATAAATGTATTAATAGATCCCTTACATAAAACTCACCCACCCGGAACTGGAGGGTTTATAACATTAAAATCTAGGATTCGATCCCTGCGGTGGGCAGCACAGATAATCCATTTCAAACTCACGAGGTAAACCTATAAGAGAAACTGGTGTTTTCCTATTCTGTATTATTCTAGCAATTTTTTTTTCACCTATATTTTATTTTACACGTTAAAGAGAATAACGTGCATATACACGAACACGGATAAACGTGCCGCACGTGCATATATATATATATATATTAGCAAAATAATCACCAGTAAGAAATATACAGCATGGCACGAAACACCATAATGTTCAAACATTTTCATAACGATATTATGTGGCGAACGTAAGATTTAATTACCGTTTTTTTTTCTCGCTTCTTTTTCGGGGCGGAAAAGCGGAAAATTAACTTTTTAATTTCATTATCATAAACCGTAAATTGTGGGCATACAAGAGCAGCGTGCATGCGACAAGAAGCTTTACGCGGGAAATACTCGGTGGCACTCTGTATCTCGCGTACACTAATATTCTCTCTCAGCTAAAGAAACACTGAACTATGAACGATGTTTTGAAAACTTCGATAGAGGATCGAAGGTTATACATACTGATGAAAGTTTCTTCATCAAAACTATAGTAAGCGTCATTCATTTACTAATTAAGTTACGAAGAAAAAGAAGCAAAAACCCCTTGCATGCATTTGGAGATGATGAAACAATTAACGGAACTTTATCCTTAAATGAAGAGGAAAAAAAAAAAGGATAATTATATACTAAAGGCGTTACACGTTCTATGGTTTCAAACAGGAATCTTCCCTTCGACATGCCCAGGAAGTAACCAATTACAAGATTAAACGACTGTTAATTTCTTTAATTAGTTTTAGGAGAAAAAAGAGCACTTCCGGAAAACTTTCAGGTTTTGTTAATTAATGAGGAAAACAAATGATCGATGTTATACGTAAACTTTGTTTAATTTAAGCTTGAAAACAAGAAATGTGTAATTAAACTTCAGCTGCTTACATGAGAATACTTCAAACCTGTCTGCGTTGTATATACAACAGTTAATGAACGAAACAAAAATGATAGTCATACCGACTTTTATATCAGTAAGTCTTGTACCACACTTATCTTTAAACTTCCAATAAAATTGGTTTACTACTAATAATATATCTCCATAAATTAAACACCTTAGTCTCTATCAAGATATTTAGCCTTCTCTGCATAGCCACACATTTCCAAAACACGTGCATTTAGACGCGTCCAAAATAAGTTACACCATATTATACAATACAAAGTAAATGTTATGGAAGCCTATATTTTACACTGGGTAATACGGTGGAAGTGCATTAAAAAAATATATATTCTGACATTTTGAATTTCGAAGGCGTATATGTGATTATATCATCTGAGTTCTCAGGATTTTCAAGTCACCTTTCGGTGTAAAAATATTAGAACGTCAGAGATTTCCTCTCAAGGAAGTCCAATAGGACAGCCTGGAAGATTATCAGAGATTTCCTCTAAAGCAAGTCGAATAGGACAGCCTGGAAGATTATCAGAGATTTTCTCTCAAGGAAGTCCAATAGGACAGCCTGGAAGATTATCAGAGATTTCCTCTCAAGCAAGTCCAATAGGACAGCCTGGAAGATTATCAGAGATTTCCTCTCAAGCAAGTCCAATAGGACAGCCTGGGGAAATCTCTGATAATCTTTCTCAAGGAAGTCCAATAGGACAGCCTGGAAGATTATCAGAGATTTCCTGTGAAGAAAGCGTAAGACGACAACCTGAAAGATTATCAGAGATTTCCTGTGAAGGAAGCGTAAGAAGACAGCCTGAAAGATTATTAGAGATTTTCTCTGAAGGAACCTCAATAGGATAGCAAGGAAGATTGCCAAATATTTCCTCTAAAAGAAATGCAATAGGATAGCCTGGAAGATTGCCAAATATTTCCTCTAAAAGAAATGCAATAGGATAGCCTGGAAGATTACCAAATATTTTCTCTAAAAGAAATGCAATAGATAGCCTGGAAGATTACCAAATATTTCCTCTAAAAGAAATGTAATAGGATAGCCTGGAAGATTACCAAATATTTTCTCTAAAAGAAATGCAATAGGATAGCCTGGAAGATTACCAAATATTTCCTCTAAAAGAAATGCAATAGGATAGCCTGGAAGATTACCAAATATTTCCTCTAAAAGAAATGTAATAGGATAGCCTGGAAGATTACCAAATATTTTCTCTAAAAGAAATGCAATAGGATAGCCTGGAAGATTACCAAATATTTCCTCTAAAAGAAGTGCAAGAGGATAGCCTGGAAGATTACCAAATATTTCCTCTAAAAGAAGTACAAAAGAACAGTTTGGAAGATTACAAAGATTTCATCAGAAGGAAGCACAAGTTGACAAACTGGAAAAACTGTAAGGCTAACTACATTTACCTTTTGGTCACGGAACAACATATAAAAACAAAAGCCTATCTCAACAGATATTGATTATCTGTCAATTCATCCACGTGTCAGCTTGTCTATTTTTACCCATATCTATCTGTCTTTCTATCTGATGGTAAAATGTATGTCTTAACTGGTAACCCAGACGTTAAATTTCTTACTTCGTTTTATTGCTTCACTTATAAGCAGGGCAGTATGATTCTAAACATTCTTGGCTCTTACATAATTAAAATTATATATTTAACCCTTTTTTACACACACACACACACATATACATACATACATATACAAACATACATACACACACATGAGGAAATGAAGAACACTCCTTTTTTTAGGGGGGTAACTAACTTTTTACACACATATACATACATACATATATATACAAACATACATACACACACATGAGGAAATGAAGAACACTCCTTTTTTTAGGGGGGTAACTAACTTTTTACTTAACTTCGCAGCTAAAGAATTTATGGGCGGGAGAACTGTACAGATTTAGGATTTATTATTCTATATTTTAATAGCAGGTCTTTTTTAGGACGATTAATTTTCTTTTGTTGGGGTTGACAGTGGAGCTTAGACGACCAGAGGTGGTAGATAGGATAACTATTTGCCAGTGTGTAATTTAGTTTGAAAGCCCAATCCCCTCGTTTAAACACAAATACATAGACACCATGCTTGAGATTTCAATCGGTCTGGCACACTAAGTTTATTGATGGTACGAGCGAAAAGAAGATGACAAATTTGAAGTTTTCCATAGAGTTTGTTGGCTTGCCGTTCATGCCTTTAGGCTTAATCAACGAATTCCAGACAGGTTCTTGACAAACGAACTCAGTGGTTTAGTCTTGGAGGTAGCAATCATCTACGGATGAAAAGGAAAGGCACGTGGTACAACAATCATTACCCACGTCATAGCGAGCAGGTTACGTACAAATAGCAGTTTCAGATAGTACCCTACTACTCGAAACTAAACAAGGAGCCCGAAAACAGCCGTGAGTGACCAATGGTCTAAGGGGGATCAGCAAACTTCTTCACGGTCTGACTTCGCCCTTACCTTCCTTATAGCTATACATATAAACAACAAACTTCTTATCAGATGACAAATCCACATTCTAGGCGAGACTGGTACATCTAAGTCTTATACAATCATATTTAAGTTTGCTTGCTTCGAGGTCTTTTTGTCACTTTACTTGCAGTAATGAGAAATGCCCATGCTATATTTAAGTTTGCTTGCTTCGAGGTCTTTTTGTCACTTTACTTGCAGTAATGAGAAATGCCCAAGCATGGCATTTCTCATTACTGCAAGTAAAGTGACAAAAAGACCTCGAAGCAAGCAAACTTAAATATAGCATGGGCATTTCTCATTACTGCAAGTAAAGTGACAAAAAGACCTCGAAGCAAGCAAACTTAAATATAGCAGCACATAATTAACTGTTATATATATATTCAAAGGTTTTATGTTTCTATAAGTCTTCAAATAAATGCCTTTCTGCCTACATGAACAATATCATAAATCGAAAACATATAACACTTGTTAAATATATCTTTTAGGAATCATTTTGTTATCAAATTTATTGAAAAGTTTATAAATCATTTCGGAATTTTCAATTTTTCCTTTGTGAACGAGATATATAACAGAATAAATTATTTTAGTATTTTCATCAAACTACTTGAAGCAAAGGTTCGTTCTTTAGAGACAGACAAACAGACAGGGTGGCTATCAAATCACATGACTACCGTAGATTCCTGTCATGTTGACTGGTTAGCATCGATTAGACTTGATAAACTCCACTGCCTAACGCTAGTTAGCCCACCTAACGGCAACGTTAGCGGAAATTTAAAGTTATTAAATTTTGTTACATCGCCCCAGGTCTGACTCGATTACCCCGAAAAAAACAGAGAAACACTAATGGAAATTCAATTCGTGTCATGGCGGAACGAGCAATCAGGACATTGCATCCAAAGCTTACGTATCACATATACTTCTCGTGTCTCTGTGAGCTGGTGAGCAAACAAAGAATATATAAAAAAATAAAATAATAATAATAATAAAAGAAGAATGTTGGCTTTGCGGAGAAGCCTAACCCCAGGGAATGATCCATCAGAAAGTGTGGGACTTGGCACGAGCTCATGATAACCGTTTGGATGTCAAGGTCCTAGAATGGATGAGGGATTAATACGAATATGCATGATATTATCGGTTATTTTTGTGAAAATTTCAAATATAACGTGATGGATTTTACAGTTTCTTTTGTAACCATGTTCCGCAGATAAGAAAATTATTTTTGCTTCTGGCTATAACAACACACACTAAACACATTCTACGGGACTGATGCTTAGAGCTGCAACATCACTTTTGTCAAATAGAAAGTGTTTTGACATTGACGAAGCGAATCTCTTCTTTACTACCCTAACAGTTGAAAACTAGGTGAATACAAACTGCTCAAAATTAAATTTTTCGCTGCTAAATCATTGTACACGTATTATATTTAATTTTAAAAAAAACATTATTGTGCAGTTCAATGATATTCATGTTTCATGTTCAATAAAGTACAGTTAACCAAAGAATCGGATGCCAAGCTGAAACTGAAGTAAGGAAATTACTGTACTCGTAAAAGCATTTTTTTCTGAAAATTTAAAGTGGCATAAAATTGAGAGCTAGAGAACGAAAACGATTTTTTTTTCGGTGTGTGTTTGTCGTTTCTAAACTTTTTTTTTTCAGTGGATTTTGATATTTCAGGTTCAGTAACTCATGTGCGATGAAATGAGTAAAGCATCTTACCAATGTTTCATCGAAAATATTGTGATAAAGAGATCGGTGCATTGAAAATCTAAGTTCCAAGCATTCCTGTGTTCATAGACAGGTGGAAGCTGTAAAATAATGAGAAACTGATTACGATACAAGTAATACCTTGAGCGTATAGGTGGCGACACTGAAATACGTAACATAGAATCTAGTTAGTGATATATATAGGTTCGAGAAAAATGTGCTCTTTGTGAATAAGATGAATCTAAAGATTAAAATATTCATTATAAAAATATGTAATAAACAGAGACGCTGTTAGTATAATGACAAAGTTTTAAGGTTATGAAATATTCAAGTCATTATGTTTGTACACAATATAATATTAGGTAAACCAAAGTTTACTAATTATTTTTATTTGTAAGCCATCCGTGTTTTCGTTAGTATTTTGTAGGTAGATTTAAAATCAAATAAAAAGACAACAGGTTAAATTATTTTAGCTTTACTAAAAATCCCGTGTCTAAGTTTCAGACGACAAGCGCCAATATGATGAACTATTGACCGAAGAAATGTACGTTTACTATAAACATGTGGACTTCTTCAACAGGAATTAAGACAAGCACATTGCTTTTATCATTTCACATCATACTTAATGTAACAAATTAGCCAAGCCTTCGATATACGTTATAATAGAATGTGGACTTCTTCAACAAAAATTAAGACAAGCACATTGCTTTTATCATTTCACATCATACTTAATGCAACAAATTAGCCAAGCCTTAGATATACGTTATTCTGGAAAGTTTGTAACGTCAACTTTTTCACACAATATATGTCTTTTTTAAACTGGAACTATTTTCTGGAACACGTATAACATATAACACGTATAACACATGAATATGTTGTTAAAATATGAGTTAATTATGTTTATTCTCAGTCCTGAAGTTCATTACAGGTGGGGCTCAAATGTTGCATCATGTTGAGTATGTGTGTTTTCTTATAGCAAAGCCACATCGGGCTATCTGCTGTCTCCACCGAGGGGAATCGAACCCCTGCTTTTAGCGTTGTAAATCCAAAGGCTTACCTCTTTCCCACAGGGGGGGGACACCATATTGAGTCAAGAGCTGAAAACTAATTAGTGAAATCACTTATTTTCTATGTAAAATACATAGCGGACTCAACAGTAATTACTGGGACCACTGTAATATCGATGTTATATTTTGTTTACAGTATTTCTGTAACTTATATTCTATTAGGAACCTTGTAACCAACAAAATAATGGATTTACAAACAAGTTGATGCATAGAGAACGTTGAAAAATGTGTTTAAAAACCTATCGGTAATTCCAGAATTAAGTGCTAGCACATAAATGATCATCGAGGGTGTGTGTGTGTGACATTGTCGAATACATGCTTATTTCTTGAAATTGAATAATTGAACGGTGGAAGTTAGATTTTATATATTTTGGTATTGTTAATTTAAGTAATATATATATATTGTACATCATAGAACGAATAGCAAACACTTATAATAACATATTCGTGCTACTAATTTAACAAGACAAATGGTTAAAACAACAAAGCCACGTTTAGAATTAACCGTCCTCTATTAACTGTATATTTAAATAACGAGTCGATATCCATGTTAATTACAACAACTGTATCTCTATTAATGTTCTTTATTCAAATATTTCAAAGCAGAAATTAGTTTCAATTGCATCACGTCTGAGAATTGCCACAAGCGTTTAATAAAAGCAATAATTATAATTCAGATTCTCATGCTGATGCTTCGAGCCACAATTACACTCCATCTAGAACTTTATCAGATGCGCTAAGCTTGTTAACACTTTAGTCATATGAGCAACTGAAGGGCTAAACTTATTTCTCATATAAATCAGTCTCAAGATTAAAGCTGCAGTGAAACACACACACACATACAAATGGGTAATCAAACTTCACTTTACGCTTCCGTACGTCAGCGGTAAACTTACGAACTTATAACTCCAAACTACAGGGTTCGATCCTCCACGCGGACAAAGGGCAGGTAGCCCATTACACTGAAGAAACGCCATTCCTTTCAATATATAAAAAAAGGTTAACTCATAGGTCAAAAAGTGACAATAAAGTAACGGTCTACCATTCCCGCATTAAGTTAAAAATAAAGTTCGGGATACATTTATGAACTATATTACAACGAATAGGGCAGTTTCTATAGTCAACGTGTTCCTGATGTAAATGTTATGATATAATAGAATTGTTTGTTTGTTTGAAGTTATGCACAAAACTACACAATGGGCTATCTGTGCTCTGCCCACCACGGGTATCGAAACCCGGTTTCTAGCGTTGTAAGTCCGTAGACATTCCGCTGTGCCACTGGGTGGGGGGCGACATAATAGATCAACATGGCCTTCACGTCGAATACAGGAATCTACGTACTTAAAACATTGCCTTTAATTTTATGGTGAAGAGTTAACTAAATATACTCACAAAAACATATTCTTTCTCAGGAACAGTGTAGTAAAAAAAAGAAAACAAAACAATGGATGACTCAGTACGTGGTACTTTCTTCTCTTAGTCACGCAAATTTGTTTTTCACTCCTCCCGAGAGTTGGTCGAGTTTTTACATACTAGATCAATATTAATAAATAATTTAAGCTTCTACAGAAATTAAATCACACTTCTTTTTATTTCTTACCATTATCGCTTCCTAGCGACAAATTATAATGAACTTTAATTAACAAAAAAAAACCTCATTAGGTTGCATCAGTGCGACTATAATAAAAAAAAAGTGAAACAAATGAGGTAGAAGATATAATGGCCACTCACTAGCTTTGTAATTTCTGATACTAGCCTCTCTCTTTTTGAGGGCACAGAAGAGACGACTACATGATATTTAAATGTTTTACTTATATATATATAACCTATGGTGTGTGTTTTTTTAATAGCAAAGACACACAGAGCTATTTGTTGTGTCCGCTAAGGGGAATCGAGCCCCCGATTTCAGCGTTGTAAATCCGTAGACTTTATGTCCAACAGACACTTATAAGAATTTAATCTTTACAGTGGACAATTTAAATTTCTTATGTCAGGATATTCTGTTGTTAGTGCACTCTGGTGGTAATTAGAAGCACTATACAAGAAAAACTTAAATTTAATGAAGAGCTTTTCAGCTTTCAAATACTATTTATAAGAGTAGTTAGTGCCTTTTATTTTAAATGAAAATGGAAAAAAAAGGAATGAACTCTTACCATTTGATTTCACACAAACAAACAGACTTATTCAAAGTACCGCCACTAAAAATATAAACAGTTGGCTAACAGGCGTGGTCAAAGTACCATCACACCGCTTAGCTCAGTAAAAATATAAACAGTTGGCTAACAGGCGTGGTCAAAGTACCATCACACCGCTTAGCTCAGTAAAAATATAAACAGTTGGCTAACAGGCGTAGTCAAAGTACCATCACACCGCTTAGCTCAGTAAAAATATAAAAAGTTGGCTAACATACGTGATCAAAGTACCATCTCACCGCTTGGATCAGTAAAAATATAAAAAGTTGGCTAACATACGTGGTCAAAGTACCATCTCACCGCTTAGATCAGTAAAAATATAAAAGTTGGCTAACATACGTGGTCAAAGTACCATCTCACCGCTTAGATCAGTAAAAATATAAAACGTTGGCTAACATATGGTCAAAGTACCATCTCACCGCTTAGATCAGGAAACGTATACAAAGTTGGCTAACATACGTGGTCAAAGTACCATTACACCGCTTAGATCAGGAAACGTATAAAAAGTTGTCCATTGTTCTTCCGAATTCAATGTTACTACTACTATTGAGTAAATAACAGAGTAAGCTGTTATTATAATTCTGTCGGTTTCTTTCAATATCCTCGCAAAACTAGACAAGGGCTATCTCCACTAGTCGCTCTAATTTTGAGCTGATAGATCAAAGGGAAGGAAGCTAGTCAACAGCGCCCACCGCCAACCCTTGAGCTACTCTATTCGAATAGTGGGATTTAACCGTAACTGTTACACTGTACCGACGGCCCAAAAGTATAGAGTGTAATTTTTCTGCAGCAACGAGACGCGAAAACCCTCGAATCTACAGTCCGGCTCGCTAATCCTTAGTTCACGCCCGGCTCGATTCCTATTTGGGCACGCGCTACTTTTAATAATGATAGTCAGTAAATTCTGATCTGCCTTTAGATGGCCTGAAACATTACACGTTCAACAGTCAGTCGCTTTTGTGTTAATTTTAATTTTCTAAATGTTCGTTGACGAGTGCTTTTGACATTTGCGTCTGTGTCAACACAATCAATATAAAACTAATCACACGTTCGCTCGGTATTCTCTCTAGAACTTACTAGTTATTTGAGTTTTGCACGTAAAGTAAAATAATAATTATTGCATACTATTAGGTAATCGTGCCTTAATGTTCGCTACGTATAAAGCATTTTTTTTTTTCCGCAAGGAATTAGAAACGCATTAATATTCCAAAAAGCCTTCCTTATAAACAAACACAATGAAATTCACGAGCGAATAGAATATTTTCTCCTCCTAACGAATCTAATCTCAACAGAAATAAAAACAAAATATCATTCCGGTCTCTAAATAAACATTCATGATTTTTTTTGGAATCCATGTTTCATAAAACATTACGTTTGGTAACACCTAAGCCAATGTTGACTTCAACTTAACACCAAACACTAAAGTAGTACACGTGTAATCTCGAGGTAATGTGTTGTTACTCTACTTAACCTAATAAACACAGGGTAAGTAAAAGACGACCGACCATATTTCAAAATATTAATACATATTATTTTGTGAACTCATAAAATGAGAAATGACATATTCATTAGGGAAAGATACAGCTTGCTGAATTCGAGATAACATCCAGTTTTATAAAACCCTGGGCATTGAATCTTATCATGCTAGCTAGGAATAAGACTTCTGGTAAAATGTTCGACATTTGGAGAATCAGAAATATAGAGTTAAAACCAGATTTTCTAACAACCCCGAATTTGTTTATTCCAAAGAATAGTTTTATAAAACCCTGGGCATTGAATCTTATCATGCTAGCTAGGAATAAGATTTCTGGTAAAATATTCGACATTTGGAGAATCAGAAATATAGAGTTAAAACCAGATTTTCTAAAAACCCCGAATTTGTTTATTCTAACGAATAGTTTTATAAAACCCTAGGCATTGAATCTTATCATGCTTGCTAAGAATAAGATTTCTAGTAAAATGTTCGACATTTGGAGAATCAGAAATATAGAGTTAAAACCAGATTTTCTAACAACCCCGAATTTGTTTATTCTAACGAATAGTTTTATAAAACCTTGGG
>NW_013671350.1:27404-37681 GCF_000517525.1 Limulus polyphemus
CAACAAATTTTTTACACTATCTAGTATGGAAATAAAGTCCGAAGTATACCAGATTCAACAAATTTTTTACACTATCTAGTATGGAAATAAAGCCTTAAACCTACCAGATCTAACAAAATGAGACAATAGTATAGTCGAGAAATAAATCCAGAAACATACCAGATCCAAACCCAATAAACATTGATACTAATGTAGGCAAGAAATAAAGCCTGAAACATACCAGATCCAAATCCAATAAACATTGATACTAATGTAGGCGAGAAATAAAGCCTGAAACATACCAGATCCAACAAACGTTGACACTAGTCTGGTTGAGAAATAAGTCGTGATCCATGTGAAATCTAAAAAAAACTTGACAATAGTCTAGTCTGGAAACAAGGATGGAAGTATATGAAACCCAACAAATTTTAACGCTAGTGTAGTCTGGAAATAAAGCTTGAAGTACATCATCTGATCCAATAAATTGAAACGCTGAAAATGAGCTGTAAAATATGTCAAATTAATCAGTCTTATGAACCTATTCTACAACGGTGGTGAGTATAATTTATTGTAGATAATTTTTTTTAAAACAAAGACGGACATACCTTTCTAACGTTTTACTCACCATAAAAAATACCTAAGTAAAAAATAAATCATCAGCTAACAATATGAGTATCCTAAACTGGTAAGATGTTATCACTGACGTTTCATTCTCGACAGAAACATGATTTCAGACTGCCTCAGAACAGTCGTGTTTATGAGGAAACTATGAACAAAACAACACAGCAATCAGGTAAAGCACATATGAACAAGCTCACTTTTTTTCCCCTCCACTACAACATATATAGTCAGCCTGTTCTAAAAAAATTATAAGAGATAAAAGCACCTCATTTGCTTGGCTTTTAGCACATTATGAACTTAATATCACAGGCTTGAAGACTGGGCAGCTCGTGTCTATTGCCGCCCACGTGACTTAGAAGCATGACTGATGGGTGTCTCGCAGGATGCGTTTTCTCTCTCTCTCTCCTCTCTACAGGAGACATGTTTTCGACAACTGTGAGTCACTACTGATATATTTCTCCCCCACTATTGAATTCAGATTAAATTATTATTCTTTGGTGCCTGGTTATGTACGAAAAACTGGCCATTATAGATGTTTCATCAGCCATAAAAGTGCGTTCAGTAACAACGACAGGATGGGAGAAACACGTAGTTTCCTCAATCGAGTCTGTACGTTTTACAGACAGTCTATGTCAATCCTAAGTGATATGTGTAGGGCTGATACAGTCACTCAAGAGTGTCTTGACGGAAAAGCCGCTGTTAGATTGACGGCGGATATACAGGCATCCGAAGTAATGATAAAGGATAGCTGCAACCAGTTACAACGTTTCGTACACGTGAGCTGTTTGTCGCGAAAACATCCCACTGGGGGCCGCCACTCGGAATATTCTGGTGATAAAACACCAGGTAGACATTAAACTTTTGTGGCTGTATTGTTTTATTCTTATAACGAAGAGGCATTTTAAATTTTTAGTGAATTTCTAAGTTAGCAAATTCTAAATTTCGTTCTTTCAATAAATAGTGGTGTAATACTAGATTTTGTAGCCAGTGGTGTAATACTAGATTTTGTAGCCAGTGGTGTAATACTAGATTTTATAGCCAGTGGTGTAATACTAGATTTTATAGAACTCATAGCCAAAACCCAATTTCCATTTCTCTATTTCAAGTGTATTAGCGTCCGCTTGGAGCACTCCAGTTGCACTACACTCATGATTGTATTAGCGTCGCCTCGTAGCGCTTCGGCTGCACATTAGCGTCCGCTTGGAGCACTCCAGTTGAAAACATATATAGTGTAGCATCTATCAAATGTCTTTTATTCAGTTTGTTGATGTCTATATTACAGCTTTTGTAGGGTTCTAGAATATGAACACATACAGGATTTTACAGACAAGTTTGATGTTTTTGCCCGTCTTATTTGACAAAGAAATCAAACAAAACTTTAATTATTTAATACATGAACGCCCAAATAAATTTGTTTCTGTGTCTAATTTGCTATCTAAAAAAAAAATGAAACGTTTTTACCAGTATTAGCCGAGATGCCGGAAAATATATTACGATATATCTACAGTCAGGAGTGTAGTGGTTCGGGTTATCAGTGTCTTTATTTGTGATACCCGAGAGCCCTCGTGTAGCTTTACGCGAAATTCAGCAACAAACAAACCCTGGGGGATAAATTAGATGCAACAGAAATGTCGTTTCGAGAAAAAAAATTCAATATCAAAATTTTAAAAAATATGACTAGTTTGTAATATGATGTGCTATATTACAAAGTAAGTTTAGGTGATAAATTTGCTGCAGTTTTGAATCCATAAAGTGTGAGCTGCATCCAGGTAAAATGTACCTAAGTAATGCCTTTATTTGATAACTTTTGCCATTCTAGTGTCAATATTTCTTTTCAATATTAAGTCACTTCAATATAATCAAATAGCCTTGGCACGTTAAAACCAGTCGGTTTCCATCTTGAAATATACAACTATTTTCAAGCAAACTGTATTAGCATCCGTTGGAGTTGCTGGACATCAACGAATGATATATCGATACTTAAATTAGTTATTGTTACTAGCAGATTTTGTAATCTTTAGAACTATGCATACTGTCATAAACAGCCGGAATTGAAAGTAAGTTGGTTGATTTTGAGACCAACTCCAGTACGAATTTATGTAGCATACAATTAAAGTATAAGAGTCGCGTAATTCAATGGTAAGAAAACGTATAGAATATAGTGTGATGGGGGGGGGGGGTCCGATGTTTATGCCTTTAATATAAATGAAAAATATGTTTATATATATGACCACCTGGCTACGTCGCGAAAACTCTATATTATTATCTCAGAAAAGTTACGTTTTTCAGTAGTAATTTTTTTTTCGAGTTATAATGTTGATGTATAAATAAAATCTCCAACAAACTGTTTCCCTACATATATAAAAAAAAAGTCATTTCATTTGGATAACAATTTCTTATCAATTTAGTTGAGCTGTTGATAACTGATATAGTGCGAAACTACAGTACTCTGCTGACTTGCGATCAAATTAGGATCTCTATTGCGACAGTACTTCTTGAAGTGCAGGATTTATAGAATAATACAAAATAATTCTAATCGCAGACGCCGAAATCTATAAGTCCACTTGTCTTAGGTCTAATATCAGTTAAGCCTTTATTAAACATGGTCTGTATTCGATAAAGAGATGAATTGATACTGCAACTTGTGTCCGTTTTTTTGTTTTAGTTTAGTTAAAGTTTAACTTTACCGTACTTAATACTATCAGTAAATAAACTTATAATGTTATTTTATGACCTAACGTTCGATCTCTTTAAGATCTTTGACAAGCTTTTAAAATGTTGTTCTACAAAATATCTACTAAAGTATATTTACAGCCGTTTAAATGAAGTGCGCACGCATGCGCATTTAGATAGAACGGAACGCGAGCATTTTCAGGACAGACAAAAACTGAGTATTATTGTGACAGATTTTTTGTTTCAATCTCCCTCATTAACCAGAAAACATATATAGTGTAGCATCTATCAACCAGAGAAGGTTTGCTCTCGGGTATCATAAAATATGACACTGATAACCCGAACAGAAGGTTTGCTCTCGGGTATCACAAAATATGACACTGATAACCCGAACGGGTATCACAAAATAAGACACTGATAACCCGAACAAAAGGTTTGCTCTTGGGTATCACAAAATAAGACACTGATAACTCGAACAAAAGGTTTGCTCTTGGGTATCACAAAATAAGACACTGATAACTCAAACAGGAGGTTTGCTCTTGGGTTATGGAGTTTCTTGTTTCGTATTTAGCGCCTGAATATATTTGGTTCAAGGTAGAAGCGGGAAAAATCGCACAGTAAAATATTTACGATTGTAAATGGTGAGTTGGCGGTGGGTGGTGATGACTATCTGCCTTCCCTCTAGTCTTTCACTGCTAAACTAGGGACGGCTAGCGCAGAAATAAAAACAAACAAACAGACAATTCTTCAGATTTTTGGCCACTCTTGGGACCACCTCCTTCATTGTTGATTGTGCTCGGACTGATGGCCATGATTACACACTATACCAACACTACAATTTTTATTGTAACAAACTTTTGTGGAAAACGGTTTCAACTTAAACAATTCAAACTAACAAATGTTCTTTGGAGCGATATTGTAACTGTGATAATAGTATTGTTGTATTTCTAGTTTCTTTGGCCATCTTAACCATGAAAATAGCCGTTGATTTCGAGGTGTGGCTAGAAGCTTGTTTATCAAGTTTACAATGGTACTAAGAAAAATGCCTAGATGCACTGCAATGACCTGCTGGGTCGTAGAGGTCTCTTCGTAACTGTAATGTCCACTTTACAGTGAACAGGAAAGTTAGATTACTACAAGTATTGAATGAAAAGGGAAGTAAGATGATTCCCTAAACACTGGATGAGGAGGAACGTTATGCTACCACTAAGCATTGGTGAGAAGGAAAGTAAGATGATCCCTTAAAACTAGATGAGGAGGAAAGTATGATATGTCCCTTAACGCTGAGTTAGATTGAAAGTTGTATTACCACTGATAATTGAGTGGAAATGGAAGGAAGCTGAATGACATCTCTTAATAATAGACTAGCAAGAAAGTTGTATTACCACTAAATATTGAGTTTGTAAAGAAGTTACACCCACTAAATGAACAAGAAAAGTAGGTTACTACTAATAACTATGAGAAGGAAGGTTAAATGACACAATGTTCACGGGGGAGAGGCCCGGCATGGCCAGGTGGTTAGGGCGCTCGATTCGCAATCTGTGGATTGTGGGTTCGAATCTCCGTCCCATCAAACATGTTCACCCTTTCAGCCGTGGGGACGTTATAATGTGACGGTCAATCCCACTATTCGTTGGTAAAAGAGTAGCCCAATTTTTAATACTATATGAAATTGAAGGTTTTATTGCCACTGAACATTGAGTGAAAATGCAGATAAGATGAGACTGTTAACACTGGGTTCTCATCTTCTTTCCCTTCTCACTGAGTGCTTAATGTTATTGTAACTTTTCATGTCAACCAATGTTAATGGAGTAATAATTCTTCCCTTCTCAATCGATGATCTGTAATATTCTAGCTTTCCTTCTCATCCGGAGTTAACAGACTCCTCTTACTTTCCTTCTCATCCGGAGTTAACAGACTCCTCTTACTTTCCTTCTCATCCGGAGTTAACAGACTCCTCTTACTTTCCTTCTCATCCGGAGTTAACAGACTCCTCTTACTTTCCTTCTCACTCGTTGTTTAATGGTAATCGAACCTTCAATCTTAACCAGTGTTAAGGGATTCTTTCCCTTTTCACTCAACTTTAGTAGTCATTTAACTTTCTTTCACATCTCATATTAACTCATCATTGTTCAGTGATAATCCACCTTTCAATCTCACCCAGTGTAAAGGGACTTATCTTTCTTCCCTTCTTCTCAATTTTTTGTAGTAATCCAACTTTCCTTCTCATCTAGTGTTAACTCATTTCTTTCTCAATCAATATTTAGTGATAATATAACTTCTAATCTCGCCCAGTGTTAAGGTACCTCTCAATGTTTAGTAACAATTTAACTCTTCTTCTCATCCAGAATTAAGGAACTTGTATAACTTATATTCTCACTCAATGCTTATTATAATATAACTTGCCTTCTTATCCACTGTTAAGGAACTCATTTGCTTCCCTTCTCATTTAATATTTAGTAATAATTTAACTTTCAGTTTTATCTAGTAGGTGGGACTCATCTAACTTCCCCTTTTTAACCAGTGTTTAATGCCAACCCACCTTACCTTCCGAACCAATATCAAGAAATAATCTTACTTCCATTCTCACTCAATGTTTAGTAGTAATCAAACTTTCAACGTCATCAAGTGCTAATTCATCCTACTTCTCTTCTCTCTGAATGTGCAGTAGTATCTAAATTTATTCATCATCCAGTGTTAAGAAACTTACCTTATTTCCCTTGTCACTCAATGTGTAGTAGTAATTTAACCTTCTTTCACATCCAGTGTTAAAGGACTGATCTTACTTTCCTTCCCTACTCAATGTTTAGTAATAATCAACCTTACCTTCTGATTCAGTGCTAACAAGCTCATCTTAATTCCCTTCTCACTCAATGTGTAGTAGTAATTTAACCTTCTTTCACACCCAGTGTTAAAGGACTGATCTTACTTTCCTTCCCTACTCAATGTTTAGTAATAATCAACCTTACCTTCTGATTCAGTGCTAACAAGCTCATCTTAATTCCCTTCTCACTCAATGTTTAGTTGAAATCTTACTTTTTCTAACCCTGTTTTAAGGGACTCGTCTTAGACACCTTCTGCCACACTGTTGAGTTTTAATCTAATTTCTTCTCATCAACTGTTAGGGGACTTATCTCATTTCCCTTCTCACTCAATGTTTAGTAGTAATCTAATTTTTTCTCATTCAGTGTTAAAGACTTATCTTATTACCCTTCTCACCCAGGTTTGATAAGGCATTTAACTTTCATTTTCGGCTAACCCTGAATCTAATCTAATAATATTCAGTTTTTTTCTGTCCTGAAAATGCGCGCGTACCTTACTATTTAAATGCACATGCACGCGCCCTTCATTTCAACGGATGTAAAGAAAAGGCGGATGTGAATACACTTTAGTAGACATTTTGTATCAAGGTTTTTAAAAAGGTCTAACGTTAGGTTGTAGGATAACATTGGAAGTTTATATATTGATAATATTAAGTACAGTAAAGTTTAGCCTTAACTAAACTAAAGGAAAAACCATGTCGAATATAGGCCATACTTGATAAAGGCTTAAGTAACGTTAGGCCTCAGACAAGACTTATAGATTTCGGTGTCTGTGATTAAGATTATTTTGTATTATTCTCTAAGTCCTAAGAAGTACTGTTGCAATAATAAATACTATTTTGACCATAAATGTTTTGGAGGTTTCTGTTAGTTACTGCAATTTTACAGTTGATGAGGGATAAATAAAGTAGTTTTAACTTATAAATTAATGACGAAAGAGCGACAAAATATTGGTTTTAATATCTTAAAAGACATAAAGAAAGTGTTATAAAATAACAGGTTTCGTTTCCAATAACATAAAGTTCTTTTGATGCATTTATTGGAAACAAAACGAAAATGCTAAACAACACTAGTTTTAATCAGTAAAAATTTAAAGCATTGTGAAAAGATGGTTGTAATCCCTGAAAGCGCCAAGAAAGGAATAGTTTGTATTTCTGAAAATAAAGAAATTTCTGTGGAACATTGATTTTTTGCCACAATCATTAATGCCAAAAATATGAAATCTCAAGTTATGCTTTCTTGCATTTGTGCGAAGCAAACACATTTTTATTTAGTATTAAAGCTACAAAAAGAAAAAAGGATAGCTATCGTGTACACTGTAAGAACCCAAAGTTATAATAAAACACTCCTTCGTATCTTAGTCAACATTTTTGTTTTTGTTTGTTATTAAGCATAAAGCAACACATAGGGCTATCTGTGTTTTGCCCACCACGGGTATGGAGAAAGTGTAATTTAGGATAGCTATCGTGTACACTGTAAGAACCCAAAGTTATAATAAAACACTCCTTCGTATCTTAGTCAACATTTTTTTTTGTTTGTTATTAAGCATAAAGCTACACATAGAGCTATCTGTGTTTTGCCCACCACGGGTATGGAGAAAGTGTAATTTAGTATCTGTAACAACAAAGTCACTCGTCCGTTTTTTTAATATTTTAATATAGAATTAATTTGACAAGAAACATTTTGTGACGAACGAATCATTTATGTATTACATGATCCCAGTTATAAAAAAAACATGAAGTGAGTACGATTTAATACAAAATATTTTGACAAAATGTCTTGTTGGAATATTTCTGAAGTGTTATTTTAAAGACTTACTTTAATTTAATATAAGTTTATTGTTACGAGTCTTTGCTGTGTCAGGAAAAACAAACAAACAAAGGGAATTTGTAAGAGCTGTTTATAAGCTGCTGAAAAATAAAATATTTAATTTAATCATTTACAAATTTGATTGTAACATTTTCCAACAAGCAAGCTTTATAATATGATATCGGAAAACATATTTCTGTTCGATATTAAAGGTTACCTCAAAACTGATTCTTGAAAAAATCAAGATACTTTTGGTTTCTTTAGATATTAGGCTTATTTTTATCTTTTTCCAAATATCAGTTAGTAACCACTTTTAACACGGTTTACGTTATCTAAAGGACGTCAAATATCGGTTGTTTTAAGTTTTGATAACTTAGGTTTATGTAATTCGATTGGATACTTCTAACTAATGACATTGTTACATGTAACAAGAAACAGAAATGAGAAACGGAATTGGTGTTTGACTTGTAGTACAAGACAGTGACGGTAAGGGCGCCTCTTGTCTCTAAATCGAGTGATTATCTTTAAAGTACATGCATTTTAAAAGCTGATTCTGTATAAAACTTTTTACCTAAATTTCGTGTCGTACACAAGAAACACCTTGTAGAAAAAGAGATATTTACATATTTATTAGAGCGACTGTATTATTACACAAAGGTGGGTCTTCACATCAAGATAGGTGATTTATTGTTTAAAGAATATGATTGGGATACCAATGACTAAGTCCAGCCCATACTAGTAATTTGCAATATCATCTCTATATGCTCGCCGAAGTTAAAGCGTTACCAAACCTTTAATTTGACGCCAGAGATAAAACAAAAACCTTGGTCCTGCCTCGTTCCGATTATTACTTCCCCATCATCTTAGCTCGAACCATGGCCAATCAAAAGCACGCTTTGTTTGACCCCGCCCCGATAGCCTTGAGTCTACGTAGGCCAAGTAGATTTCAGTTGAACCAATCATTACCAGAACGTGTTTTATTCATAAGGTTTTTTTTATTTTGTTTTACCGGCCATTTTATGTACTTTGAATTCATTCGTGTTTTGTTCTGAAGACCAGATTTTATTCCTCCCATCACAACTCGTTTTCGTTAAAAACATTATCCACTTAGCTGTAGTGACACTAAACTTAAAAGAGGGAACGATGGAAAAAAAAACCAAACAAAACCACTCAACTTTTCCAGTTATTCATCTTTGCTTAGCCTTTGTTTGCTTCGACGAGGACTACGAAACTGTTAGTCTGAACGCCCCAATTAATACACAAAATGAAAGCTAATGTAAGACAAACTGTTACAAACATTAAAAAATATACCGCATTCGAAATTTTGTTTGTCGTCAAGCGCAAACCTGCATGATAACTATTTGTACTCTGCCCACCGTGAGTATCGAAACCCGATTTTTAGCGTTTTAAGCCGTCATACATACTGATGAGTCACAGGGGACACCGCATAAGAAAGACATTAACTTTTGTAAGCATACGTTCATATACATCCATTAGTTATAAAGACTTCAAAGAAGATGCATATATATCATTATTTGTATTGACATTTTACTTCCTATCATGGAGGCAGCGAAGGATAAACACGTGTTGGGTCTTATATCATTGCAATTTGCCATTACAGCCTGCTAGTCGATAGTTTAAAGGGACAGGTACAAGGCTGAAGAAACTAGTGTTAATTGGAGGGATTATGAGAAACGTTTTGTCATGCTCCCTAGTCATTTTTTGTGTACTTTTTTGTGGGGGGGGGAGGGCACTGGTTATTAAATAGGTAAGTGTCAGGTGCTGAAGAACTTGGAGCAAGGAGGAAGGTTTTTGAATACTTTCACTGTGGAATTAACCATCGGCTTTTTAAACGCACTTTTTTAAAACTTTTTATGCACCAAATTGCTCGTGGGTCCATAAATTTCTGGTTACACCATCCTTAAGGAATTTTAAGAATTTCAACAAAAATACTATCAATGCTGCGATTAAACACACTAATATATTGTTGTGGTTTTTATATACTGTATATAGAAAGTGAGTGAGTGTTTTTGGTCAGTTCTATACCCTGATTGTTGGAAGGTAATTATTCAATATGTGGACGACACTGAGCGTCAACATCAAAACACTTATGTGTTGTATATAGAAAGTGAGTGAGTGTTTTTGGTCAGTTCTTTACCCCGATTATTGGAACAGGTAATTATTCAATATGTGGACGACACTGAGCGTTAACATCAAAACAATTATGTGTTGTATATAGAAAGTGAGTGAGTGTTTTTGGTCAGTTCTTTATCATGATTGTTGGAACAGGTAATTATTCAATATGTGGACGACACTGAGCGTTAACATCAAAACAATTATGTGTTGTATATAGAAAGTGAGTGAGTGTTTTTG
>NW_013671350.1:38371-52684 GCF_000517525.1 Limulus polyphemus
TCAATATGTGGACGACACTGAGCGTTAACATCAAAATAAGTCGGTAATTTGAGGATTAAATGCTTCAATGAGTTTGCACTCTTCGCTTGAACAGTTTTAAACGCAGTCTTAATTCTCACCAAAGAACTAGCTGACATAGATATGATCTGAACCAAATATCCTCCTCCGCCAATCCAATACTCCACAATACTGGGCTAATGATTTAACATTCTTACAACGAGCGTAAAATGTACTCAATCGAGAACATCTTACATGTTCAATGCATTAACAATGTTCACATTTGTTGTTATCACGTTCCAGTAAGTATAACACACCTAACTTTGTGATGCTTGTAGAAGTAGGTTCTACTAAAGCACAACATAACACTGTGATATTTGTAGTGACAGATTCTAATAAAGCACAACTTAATTCTGTTACGTTTGTAGAAGTATACATTCTATTAATACACTCTCTAACGCTATGATACTCACAGTAACAGATTCTACTAAAACACGCCCTTTGTAATAATTGTAGTATATATTATATTAAAACACTTTAATCTGTTAAAGTTAGATTCTACTAAAGGACACCTTAACTCTGTTACGTTTGTAGAAGTATACATTCTATTAATACACTCTCTAACGCTATGATACTCACAGTAACAGATTCTACTAAAACGCGCCCTTTGTAATAATTGTAGTATATATTCTATTAAAACACTTTAATCTTTAAAGTTAGATTCTACTAAAGGACACCTTAACTCTGTGATGCTTATAAGGCAGATTCTACTAAAACACACCTCGATTCTGTGATACTTATAGAAGCAGATTCTAATAAAACACATCTTAATCAATTCTATGGAACTAGGAGAGATATTCTACAAACAGAGACTTCCGATTTGTTGGTTTTTGTAGGAAAAAAGTTGGCTTTGAGTCTAACATTTCTATGATAATATTAGTTGAAATAATTTCTGAGTCAAAAAATCAATAAAAAAAGGATTTTGTTAAGTGCATGTCATATCTTTTGAATTTAGAAAAATGCTAATGAACGAAGCAGTACACAATAATTGATTTTGACCTTAAAAAAAAAGACCTGGTTACTTTATATTTCGACAATATGTTTCATAGACAGGGATTAAAGACAGAGCACACTGATTACCGTACTATCCCTCATCTGATCTTAAGCATTTTTAGCCACTAAATAAAGTGTATTCCTTAACCGCTCTGAGAAAAACAACACACAAACAGAAGCGAAGATGGAAAGAAAAGATACCAAACAAAAGTAAAAGACGGTCATAACAAAACCACGGTACAGTTCAAAGCGGCTGTATGACAAGGAGACCACCGTCGTGGTTGTACCCTAAATTTTCCGCTTGGTGTCATCTTTTTGACTGGTGGTTTTCGCTGTCAAAGCACACAAATCAACTTGACCGCACAATATATTAGCAATATTTGTTTTTGAATTTGAGTAAGAGCATCTGCTCCAAGGATTTCCCCCATATGTCTATATTTTTAGTTGTTGTTTTTTTCTCCTTAGATAGAGCCCTCTGTTGTCAGTTTCTTATAACAGTCCGTTTCGGAGGCGAAGTTTATTTCATCCAGCGTGTATCTCTCGTGAAGAATATTTGAAATGACTATGTGATTGTTTAACAGTAGAAGAAAGTGGTTCGTTTAAACCTTTCAAAAGATGCAGAAGAGTGTATGAAATAAACTGGAAAGGAAGAAAGTAAATAAAAACACAGAAGTGGTGGAAAAAAAGGCACATTCTTTAAAATGTTACTGTTAAGCATAATACATTAATACTTAGGACAGTACTAAATCTACATTAAGACCAAAACTATGAACTCCAATAATATGTAATTTTAAACTGTAAAAGACTTAAATGTAGTAGTCATTACAGATTGCGTACCAAACTTACAAAAAAAGGAAACTGTTTACATAATCATCCAAACAGATTCTTTTTGTTTAACCAGTTTGTTTTGCTCAGATTCGTCGCCTACAAAATTTTTTGCCAAATAGGTGGCGCCATCTAGTAGGATAAAGTTTCTCCCTTTTTTAAAAAGTTACATGTTATTAATATCTACTTTCCCTTAAACTTCAGAGATAAGATCTTTTAAAATGGAACTGCAAATCAGCTATAAGAACTAAAATGATCTTTGTTGATCAAGAATGCGTTCGGTAATACCTATGAACCCAAAATTTACTGTTTTACAGCATAATTAATTATTAATAAATGTATATGTTTTAAAATACTGTAATTAAATATTACTAACTTAATATACTAAAAAACTGAAAATTATATTTTTTCTAGCGTTTAAAATCTTACATTCCATGAAAACAATGTTAACTCTCCCTCCAGACATTTACAGCGACTAAAGATTACAATGGGTGAAACACACACTGGAGAAAGCGGCATGAGTGCTGGTTGACTCGCTTGTTTCGACTGTTTTCTACCATGTAGAATAAAACGTGAAAGCATCAACAGTGCTTGTTTGACACACACACTGGAGAAAGCGGCATGAGTGCTGGTTGACTCGCTTGTTTCGACTGTTTTCTACCTTGTAGAATAAAACGTGTGCTTGTTTGACACACACACTGGTTTCTACTTTGAAGAATAAAACATGAAAGCGGCATGGGTTCTTATTTTACATGCTGATTTTGACTGTTTTCGAAACTAAACAAGTTTATGAAATTTCTCTAGTTATACTCAATATTTGGTGTTTTTGTGTAGAATTTAAGCAGGCATTGTTGAAACGTTCTATTACTAGTGTGGCTTTCTGCTTAATTAACCCATCAATAACACACCCCATATTCATTATATTCACAGACATTTCTCAAATGAAATACCTAATTATCTATCTGCCTATTTATCTGCATGTCTATCTTTCCCATTATCAAGTCTTTCTTTCTATTCTGATAACTTGGGCGTGACCTATTAGCTAGCGTGTCGGACTGCGGAGGCAAAGGTTTGGAGTTCAAGAGGTCATTCCACTAAACACGCTCCGGACTTTCAGCTATTAGCGCGTTATAAAATTAACCCTCAAATCCGTTATTCGTTTCAAAGCTAGACAAAGCCCATGTGGCGGCGGGTGCTTCTGGGTGGCTACGTTCCCTTTTGTAGGTAGGTCAAAATTAGAGCGGATATATATAAATATCTGCCCGTTTCGATACCCGTGGTGGGCAGAGCACAGATAGCCCATTGTGTAGCTTTGTGCTTAACTTCAAACAAACAAACAAAAGACATAAATATTTGGAGTATATTTGGTATATTTGTTCATCGCAGATTGGACAGAGCTGTTTGCATCTATGAAGTCTGACCAAAGGTCAGACTTCCTTTAGGAAGGCAACCCTCAAACGCTATGTTGGATTGAAACTGGTGGAACCCTTCCACATACATTAGAGGTTGTACATTCACGCAGGCTGTGCTATTACTTTGTGGACATTTAGCTGGAACTTGCCACATACTATGAAAAACGTAATTCTGTACTTGTTTCAGTAACTTAAAGTATTAAATTAAATGATCCAATATGTATTTTAGTTGTTTACATTAATATCTAGATTTGAATATATAACATTCAAGTCCTTAAATAATAATGACTAAACTGGCTATATCTGATAGGCAAAGTACATAAAACTTTACATGTGATAATTCTGCTTCGATACTTCGTAATATCGATAAGCAAGCCCAACCTTGTCTGATGTTCTTGGATTAAAGGCCGAAAACACCGCTAACAACGAGGGTACTCAAATGATGACTTAGGGCATAGTGATCAGAAGAAGCTTATTAGTTTGTCTGTTACTTATAGGTAAAACAATTATCAACTGTAATTACTACCGTAGTATTTTAGCAGCTGTTCTGGTGGAAGTTATTACACAATTGTGTTACATATTCCCCTTGATTACACCATGTAATCTGTAAAATGTTATAGAAGTTTTTACAGATTTTCCAGCACAAGCAAGTTGATTCTTCGCGAAATGTCTGAAAAACAATAACAACAACAACAATAAAAACGTTTCAGTACACACGTGATTAGCTTTGTGTTTTCACCTAGAAACTACAATGCCAACCAGGTACGGTCGTGGCACTCCCAAGTGGCCGTGTTACATGATCTCTTTGCCGGGACACTTCGCCTTCAGATCCCACAAATGTCGGCTCATTGATTGCTGCGGTATCACAGTAAGCGTTTTTGTAGGGACAACGCATACCTGCTGTGACTACCACAAGCGTTCTAAACACGAACGATTCTGATTATTTAGCGCGCGCGCGCACGCACACACATTTCATTTGTTTCCATTCAAAATGTGATGTTTCGGGCGCGACAAAAGAGTATGCTGTGGCTGAATGTTCAAAGCGTCGTTTTGCAGCCACGTGACACTCAGAGCAGCGTGTGTTTGTAACGAGTCAGGTCAGAATCTTTTGTGGTATATGAACCTTCATAGGAAACGGCCTTTTTTCAGTGAATTAAACATTTTGGTCATATTTGTATCATTAATGAGAAATATAAATTTTTCATTGCAAATTTAATGACTAATTATAGTTTTAATTTTATAACTCAAACATTATGTTCTAACTCAGTTCTTACTTGTTTCTGTTAACCTTATCCTCGAGGTTATGTTTTGAATTAGCATTCAAGGAAGTTTGTTATTGAGAATTTTGTGTAAAGCTAAATAAGGGCTAAGTGACAGTAGGGGAAGGCCAACTCTTGGACTATACTAATATAAACGAATAGTGGGATTTGACCGTCACTCTTACAACGCACCCAAGTTTCCAAAGTACGAAGCAACATATTGCAGCAACGGTTCGCGAACCAGGAGTCCTCGGATTTACAAGCTGACTATGCCAACCACTAGAGAAGCAGTGCCTTTATTCAATTATAGCAGTTCCAAATATTGTCGTCAAGTATTTTTGGGTACAATACTTCTTTTCATAAACGTTCTCATAGTTTACGATCTCAGTATAAATTATGTTCTTCAAATTATTCTTTAGATATTTGTTTTTTAAGTCTCTTCTTTTACATTAACCAACACATCATTATTATTGTTTTTTATCTGGTAAGCTGTCATCTATAAACGTTTCGGATTTAGCCATAAAATAAAAGATTTTCGGCTTGGAACAATCAATAGGAGTCGGATAGTAATGGTAATTTTGTATTCTTGACGTTTCCCCCTTAACATGTACATTTAAAATAAAGTTAGCTTCAACAGAGTATAATTTTATTTACAGTTCAGTTTAATAAAATACGGCGTTCATAAACCAGGACATCTTGTAATCTAAAACTCTGCATGGACAGTCCTTCAACGTATGTTCGACAAAGCAGACCTTCTCGTGGACAGTCCTTCAACGTATGTTCGACAAAGCAGACATTCTCGTGGACAGTCCTTCAATTGAAGGACTGTCCACGAGAAGGTCTCCTTTGTCGAACATACGTTGAAGGACTGTCCACGAGAAGGTCTCCTTTGTCGAACATACGGAGAAGGTCTGCTTTGTCGAACATACGGTTTTTAATTGTCTGTATTATTGTGTACAAAATTTAAACAAGTTAACATTCTACGAAAGAAATATATTAAATGGTATGTATAGCTTTCCTAGCCTAGTTGTTTTTAATCGTAACTGAGACACATTCATCATACTTTAAGTTATCGCTAATATTATGTCATAGGACAAAGATTAAATACACATTGTTAAAACCTTTCTTTGCGCTACAAGTGACTCTATGCTCCTTTTTCATTTCATTTGGGACGGGTTTCGTGAAATTTCTTTTAATTTCCAAATTATACTTTAAAAGATGTTGTGTGTTTTAAGTTTGTTATAATTCGAAGTGACGTCATCCCGAACGTTTGCTTCTTCTTCTTTGATCAAGTTATTTCTTACCCATCTGTATTTTCACGACTCATTTTTGACGCCGTGTTACTTAGGAGCTGCCATGTATAGCTTTCCTAGCCTAGTTAACATTTAATATATTTCTTTCGTAGAATGTTAACTTGTTTAAATTTTGTGCACAATAATACAGACAATTAAAAAAAAACGCTTTAAGAATCTTCGTCAGTTATATAATACCTATTACCACATAAACCCCCCTCCACTCTCCCGTCTAGAGGAAAGTAGTAAAAAAACAAACAATTTCGGAACACTACTGCAACTTAAAAATTAGTCTCAAACTGCTCACATGAAAATGGACAGGTAATAAGTACAGAATGAAACATAGTATCACTTGTCAGCTTGTGTAACTACTGTTTTGTGCAATCAATATTACTCATCCAGTATTGAGTACGTTTACAAATATACATGAAACAGAAAATTTTACAATGTTTTATCGATATTACTTGCATGTTAGCATAATGTTTTCGTTTTTACAGCAATTAAAGATAGCTGCTAATAGTACTGGACACACGAGTATTATCAAAACAGTGGCTTTAATGATTCTGATCTAATGATATAAACTTAATAATCTAAATTATTCCCAAAGAATATTTGAGGTATATATGCTTTACACTATATGACAAGTAACCAAGCATAAATTTTCGTGTTCAATTAGAGTAATGGCTTACCGGTATAGCTGTGTCATACAACACGTAAACTAGCTAAAACAATGGCCGACACAGATATGCTATACCTAGCTAGTTCCACCTACCTAATCTCCTAGTGGGTAAATGATATATTCATTTCAGGTCAAGTACCCCTCTACAAGAGGGCGAGGCTAAGTTCACGTGTTAAT
Source organism: Limulus polyphemus (assembly GCF_000517525.1). Classification (NCBI taxonomy): domain Eukaryota; kingdom Metazoa; phylum Arthropoda; class Merostomata; order Xiphosura; family Limulidae; genus Limulus; species Limulus polyphemus. The sequence continues at coordinate 45,066 of NW_013671350.1, forward strand.
GGCTATTTACATATATTATAATAAAGAAGAAAACGAAAAGAATAGTCAGTTTGTAAACGTTTGGCAACATTATTCATCCCTGAACATAAGCTTATTTGGTTAGGCTCGTGCTGTTTGTATACGACCACAACGTCTCGTTTGTCTCTGAACGTGAAACAAAACAATAATGATTATGGAATATTTAAATTAAAAACGTGTTTGCATAAACCCAAAGCTCATAGTAAACACTTGCATTTGTTCCAAACAAACATCTTGTGTGTGAAATGAGGACTGATAAAAGCGTGTGATTAAGAAAAAAATATATATTATCTTTCCAAAATTGAGGTACACTAAAGATTTTTTTTCAGACTAATATTTTGTATTAGAGTATTTATATTCATAACAAATTTTTTATATGTATCTATTGATACATTTTTTAAATATAGGTTTTAAAAGTAAGCTGTATTATGACACTTTGGAAACATGAAACGAAATCTTATTTTATTTTATTTTGTTCAAAATTATGATAAATTGTATTATATCATTTTGGAAACAAGAAATTAAAATCCTTTTTCATAACAATATGTTTCAGACTATAGATAATTATTTAAGTTGTTTTTGCGAAAAATTATTTAAGTTGTTTTTCTGAATAATTATTTAAGTTGTTTCTGTGAAAAAGTATTTAAGTTGTTTCTGTGAAAAAGTATTTAAGTTTTTTGTGAATAATTATTTAAGTTGTTTCTGTGAAAAAGTATTTAAGTTTTTTCTGAATAATTATTTAAGTTGTTATCGTGAAAAAGTATTTAAGCTTTTTTGTGAATAATTATTTAAGTTGTTATCGTGAAAAAGTATTTAAGTTTTTTGTGAATAATTATTTAAGTTGTTATCGTGAAAAATTATTTAAGTTGTTTTTGTGAATAATCATCTAAATATGTTAGTGCTTTCTTTTTTGAATTTCGCGCAAAACTACTCGAGGGCTATCTACGCTGACCGTCCCTAATTTTGAAGTGATAAACTAGAGGAAAGGCAGCTAGTCAACACCACCTACCGTCAACTCTTGAGCTACTCTTTTACCAATGAATAGTGGGATTGACCGTCACATTATAACGTCTTCAAAACTGAAAAGACGAGCATGTTCGGTGACGGGATTCGAACTCGCGACCCACAGATTATGAGTCGAATGCCCTAGTCACCAACTCATGCCAAGCCTATTTGTTAGTATGAAATAAACGTGGAAACTAATTTTCGTGTTTACAGAGAAACAAAATAAAGAAGAAAATAACTGATAGGTATCAATATCTTTCAGAACAATAACTGAGGTTTTGTGTGCAGTAATCTGGATAGACTTTTATTCAGTAATCTCACCATGTTTTTTATTTCTTCTTATCTTCTCCATTTTGTAATGATGGTACTATTGCAGTACAGCAGCAAGCAGACCACACACGCGCACGCACACAAACAACCAGCAGTGCGCTATTTCAAATCGATTTGTATTAAATTTCGCCATCATTTTTAAAGATAATCTCCAAATTAAAAGCAGTAGTTAGACGCCATATAATTCAGTGAGTTTCGGAGTTAGGCAAGAGCTAAAACTTGGAGCTGCTTTGTTGCAAATGCAGAAATCCTAAATTAATTCACGTTGTGTATAAATCTGTTTATTTATTTGTCCGCGAACTACTCCAACAATTTTGGAGCTAGCTAGACCAAACTTGGCAGGCGAACTCGGGGTGTCTAGGGGAATGTTCATATCTGTATGGCGTAACCTACTCACCTCTAAAGGGGGCTAAAACATGCCCGGAAGATCATTCAGGCATGATGAGGGTCTCGGAGTAGGTGTTCAAAGTCTTTGAACCTAAACCTGGCATTGGATTTCATGTTCTTGGTCCTCCACTGAATCCTAGAGGCGACATGTTTGAAACTGTGTTGATGTATCCCACTCACAAGCCAGTGGGACAAAATGTGACAAATGTGCTCGGGCACCATGGTCGAGTGTCTTAACAGTTTTGATTGGGTACAGACTTTCCTTGAAGTAGCTATAGTTCCCCACTAATGGGGTATCAAGGGGAAAATAAAACGCTCTCGGAAGGTCACCCAAGAATGATGGAAGTCTAGGAATAGGGTTTGAGGATCGTTGAACCAGAATATGGCATCTGATTCTGTGTTCTTGGACCATCTTTGGATTCCGGGAGTGACATACTTTCGGGTCTGTGTCCCCAGTATAATGGGGGGTCTATGAGTAGGTTTTCAGGGTTGCTGAACCCAAACCTAGCATCAGATTTTGTGTCCCTATTTCCCTCAGGATCCCTTGGGCGCCATATTTGAGACTGTATTCATACCTCACGTACAAGTTAGCGGGCCAAACGTAGCACACGTGCGCAGGTACCACAGGCAGATGGATGTCCCAACGGAAGTTTGTTTTCGAGTACTGGCGTCGCTTGAGGTCGCTAATAGAAGTAATTAGGGTTTCTGACAATCATGAGATGCCTCTAAACTCTGCAACAGAGCGCGGGTATTTTATGCTAGTAGGTAGAAAAGAAAGAGCTACAAAGAGTTAGACACGACTTTCATCTCAGCTGTATTTAAATAATACAGACAAGTTTGAAAGTCAAGCTGAATATAACTATGATCCAATGATGTGTAGGGTAAAAACACTTGCTTCATGCCCTTAATGTAAACACATAACTTCTGGCTATACAAAAGCCGAAATATCCCAAATACGAGAGCAAATATCACTGAAATGAAATTGTCTGAATTTGTTCTCAAGTTATTGATAAATGTGGAGAAAAACATTTCTTATCATCTTCAGCTACTCGGCAGATATAGCTTGTAAACCTAAACTGCACTTTTACGTTTTATTGTTTATGTAAAACCTTAATAATATCCTATATGGATGATACTTTTGTACTCAACCACAAACGATGACTTAAATGACCCAGTGCATTACAAAATAATACATTGGGATGGAACTGTAATTTCAACAGCTGTAGTAATCTTCAATGCTCTATACTGCATAAACAACAACAACAAAAAGTCATGCTAGTTTGGTGATAACATGCCCCAAAGTTTTGCTAGTTTGGTGATAACATGTCCCAAAGTTTTGCTAGTTTGGTGATAACATGCCCCAAAGTTATGCTAGTTTGGTGATAACATGCCCCAAAGTTTTGCTAGTTTGGTGATAAACATGCCCCAAAGTTTTGCTAGTTTGGTGATAACATGCCCCAAAGTTATGCTTTCATTCTGAAGTAAACAGGTACCACATGTCTCACTCTCCCATAGTACATACGTCAAACGTACAAAATGTTTACATTTTTTTTTCTAGAGTTATAATTCTTCATAGACCCCTTCATTGCATTCAACAGCTCCCTGACAAGGAAGCTTCTGTATGTCTACTCATGTAAGGAATGATCTTACATTTTCCCGAAGTAATCAGATAGAGGGGTTTTCCCTGGAATCATACACTCATGGACAATACTCCATAGTTGTAGCCTCCCTCCCCACTTGAGTGTTTTTTACTGAAGAAATGTGTTCCAATAGTCCGTAGACAGTATTTACTTCATAATGGCTGGAGACGGCTTGAATGGGTAATGAAGAAAAACTTTAATATAAGTTTAACATAACAGCAAATGTACAACGTTTCGACAAGGTTTTGCCATCATCAGGTACCAGTATTTACTTCACTAGCAGCCAGGTGACAAACAACACTAGTTCTTCATTTCAACCATACTGAGAAAGATGTTATACTTCTGAGACATGTAGGGTCAGAAAATCCCTGTTTGAATATAATTACTGTCTAAAACAGCACCAACCCTAACTATAAACGTTACTGAACGTTTATGAGTAAAGCAGTTCACTTACGCTAATGTAGATAAACGTAGTTTTACAAATCTTCCACTATACCTCGCCATTTTCAAATTTTTAGGAAACCAAGTATTCCTTGAAGAACCAAGTTGAAATTCATCGTAAAGTTACCTTTTTATGAATCACAAGCATCAAGAGATATCTCTGATAGTAGAATATAATACAACCTTTGTGACTGAATCTTGTTAAATAAGGTAACACAACTGGTTCATTTAGCCTCGTTTGGCTTTATCATGCTCTGCCTTGGGAAGACGGAAGGATGTAGTCCTGGTCTGTGTTGTCTAAGCTGTGCTGAGAACATCACCAAGACCTAAGTATGCTATACATGCACAAAAATGGGTTAATGAACCGAAAGCTCATCCTATCAACACCAAATATGTCTTATAAAAGAATTCTCCAGGTACGATACTGGAATACGTAGTTTAGATGAAACCAGGAATACAAACATGTCGTCACATGTGGAAAAACAAGTTTTAGGAAAAGTGACAGCAGAGGGCATCATATACTGCATGTGCAAACTTGCCTTTTAAGAGTAAAAAGCGTAAGCTGGAGGAGATGGAATATTGAGGGATATCCACTAAAGGTGAAAGACAGTAGCTGTCATTGTGAGAGCACGGAAATACATGACACTAAGGCATTATTGTATTACTTGGAAGTAGTTCTTTAGAAGACAAATACATACACAGCTTGGTGAATACATAAATGACGTGACGTAGACCAATGGAACAGATTTATTGCAGTTACTAAAGAGGTGAGATAGTCATATCACTTGCATGTGAAAAGTAGATTTTGATAACTGTATAGCTTTATGTGTAGTTCTTACTCTTACAGCTTTTCTGGAATTATCAAAGGCCAGTTTCACTAAGTTGTCACATACCTGACAGACATATTTTCTCCCTACGACTACAAACTGTCAACAAGTCTTGTGCTGCTATTAACAATAGTTATAATAGGTACAGCTGTGAAGGTACTATGTAGCATATACCAGAGCAGCGATGACACCTTACTTGCACCAGCAATCAAAGGCGCCAGAAAGACCCTTGTGAATCACAGTTTCTTGATTTCTAACACATGATGAGAGAGGCTTTTATCTTGAATCACACAAGGTGACTTGCCCAAAAGCTATTTCGTCAGATATGGATTTTGTTATTGATGGGGTAAAGAAAAGCAGCAATTAAAGTTTCCAACGTAGAAGCTTATTAGCCATAAACACAAGCCTTTGGTGAAACCGATATAGGTCGTGGGTACATCACCAGCATCTTGAGAGTCCCTTTCTTACTCATGGCAAAAATAAATAAATAAAATAAGCCCATTCTGAAAATTATGATGGTTTGATGTAAACACAGAAGATCTTAATTAAAACTGGGATTTAAAAGGAAGGCTAATTCGTTATTGAACTGGGTCTCTGTGATGGTTAAGAATTCTAGCTACATATGCTAGATTACGTAAAGAAGGGTCAAAGTAACATCTGAGAAAGGAAGTGACCATTACAAGAAAATAGGTGAAATGGGTTGTTTAATTTTGAATAATTTCATGTCTAACCTACAATTCTTTACATTGCAGGGATGTTTGTGCATTGTGCAATTTACGTTTAGTTTCCACTTTCTAACTCATAGGAGGAAACGAAAAACTTTCACCGAAAACGCAGTAGGCGACTGCCATTGTGTTACCAGATTTTTCTCACATTTTTCATTTCTTCACATTGTGCTAGGTTAACAAGCAGGCCACAGAAAGTAATATCTCATTGTTTCAAATAGATTTATTTTAAATTTCGACAGAAATTCTAAAACCAATCTCCAGATTAAAAGCAATAGTTCGACTACAGAAACGACAGCGAATTTTGGAGTTAGGCAAGAACTATAATTTGGAACTGCTTTGTTGAGAATGTAGAACTTATATATTAATTTACTTTGTGTGTGAATTTGTTTGTTTATTTGTCCACGAACTCCTCTCACAGTTTTGGAGCTAGCAGAACCAGACTTGGCTTTGCTTCAAAGTGGCATTGATGAAAAGCTGCAAAGGCAAATTTAAAAAATAAATGGAGAGAGCTACTGCGACGGTTGCTGGATTGTACACAATACTTAGCTTCTCAGAATCATGCATTTCTTGGTCATACTGAGGACATAACCTCAAACGAAAACCTTGGAAATTTCCTGTCACTTTTGCAGTTATTAGCAAAGTATGATCCAGTAATGAGAGAGCATTTAGAGCGTGTTAAAAAGAAGCAAACGTCAACATCTTATCTTACTCCTGAAATCCAAAATGAGTTTATAAATCTCATGGCTTCACATGTGCGAAATCATTGTTTGTCAGCAATTCGTAAAAACAAATACTATAGTATTCTGTTTGATTTCATACCTGATTTAGCCCATCGTGAGCAATTGGCCCAAGTGATTCTGTTTGTTGACATTGACTTTAAGACAAGAAAAGTAGAAATCAAAGAGTCATTTATTGACTTTATACAGATAAAGGAAAAAGACGCTGCCAATATTGAGAAAACAATAAGCACACAATTAGAAGCGGATGGAATTTTATTGAGTGATTGTTGTTCACAATGTTATGATAATGCTGCTGCCATGTCAGGTCATCTGTCAGGCGTTCAACAAAGAGTTCTGAACAAAAATCCAAAAGCAGTGTTTATAAACTGTGACAACCATAGTTTGAATGCAGCATGTCTTCATGCTGCAAGTCAGGAAACAACAGTTATTACCATTTTTGATATAATTGAAGCCATTTATAATTTCTTTGCTCATTCAACAACTGGATGGGACGAACTGCAGCAGGTGCTTAAGATCTCTGTCAAGCGTGAATCAGAAACATGGTGGAGTGCAAGAGAAAAGGCAGTAAAAGTTGTACATGAAAACTGGATGAATGGCTAGGACTGTTAGAGCAATTAAGTGAGAATGGCAACACGGCTGAAACAAAATGTGGTGCTCATAATATTCTGCAATGCATGCTTATATTTGATTTTCTTGTACTTTTGCATTTTTGGAGAAATCTTTCATCATATATCAATCGAGTGTAGAAATGTCTTCAGGACCCAAAAATGAGTTTTAGAGAAGCAGATGCTGATCTTGATTCTTTGAAAGAGAAATTGATAGAATCATGTGAAAAGTCCTGTCAAGAAGCACTTAAAGTGGGAAAGAATCAATGTGAAACATGGGGATTGACCATTGAAAGAAGAAAAATACGTCGTAAACGAATGCCAGGTGAAAATGCAGCTAGCTGATGCTGGATTGACTGCTGAACGGGAAATTTATCGCATCACGAAGGATGTTATTGATCGCTTGATTACAGAAATAACAGGAAGATTTTCTCGCTTACTAGATTTAGATTCACGGTTTGGATTTCTACTAGATGTGCAAAATATTGTTTCTGGAGATTTCGAAGACGGAAAATTGCAAGACAAATTTTCTGACTTAGCAAAGCGCTATCCAGGTGATATTGAAGGACCAGAATTGTACAGAGAAATTAAAGACCGTAGAATGTTGTTAAGTAAAAGAACACAGACCGATTTTCCTGAACCAATGGTTGCAACTGATTTGTTAACATTTATAATTTCATATGGTGAAGATGTTTTCCCAAATTTAAGAATTGCATTGCAGAGTTTGTTAACAATTGAGGTTTCTATTGCTAGTTGTGAAAGGTCCTTCAGCAAGCTGAAATTAATTCTTACATACTTGAGAACCTCAATGACTCAAGAACGACTTAGTAACTTGGAAATATTAAGTATTGAAAAAGACGTACCTAATACCTTAAATTTTGATAGTTTAATGTATTTG
>NW_013671350.1:53523-55535 GCF_000517525.1 Limulus polyphemus
AAATTCAGCAAGAAAAAAATAAATGGAGAGATATACTGCGACGGTTGCTGGATTGTACACAATATTTAGCTTCTGAGAATCTTGCATTTCGTACTCATACTGAAGACATAACCTCAAACGAAAACCCTGGAAATTTCCTGTCACTTTTGCAGTTATTAGCAAAGTATGATCCAGTAATGAGAGAGCATTTAGATCGTGTTAAAAACAAGCAAACGTCAACATCTTATCTTTCTCCTGAAATCCAAAATGAGTTTATAAATCTCATGGCTTCACATGTGCGAAATTATTGTTTATCAGCAATTAGTAGAAACAAATACTATGGTATTCTGTTTGATTCCACACCTGATTTAGCCCATCATGAGCAATTGGCCCAAGTGATTCGGTTTTTTGACATTGACTTTAAGACAAGAAAAGTAGAAGTCAAAGAGTCATTTATTGACTTTATACAGATAAAGGAAAAAGACGCTGCCAATATTGAGAAAACAATAAGCACAAAATTAGAAGTGGATGGTATCTTATTGAGTGATTGTTGTTCACAATATTATGATAATGCTGCTGTTATGTCAGGTCATCTGTCAGGCTTTCAACAAAGAATTCTGAACAAAAATCCAAAACTAGTGTTTATAAACTGTGACAACCATAGTCTGAATTTAGCATGTCTTCATGCTGCGAGTCAGGAAACAACAGTTATTACCTTTTTTGGTATAATTGAAGCTATTTATAATTTTTTTGCTCATTCAACAACTCGATGGGACGAACTGCAGCAGGAGCTTAAGATCTCTGTCAAGCGTGAATCAGAAACACGGTGGAGTGCAAGAGAAAAGGCAGTAAAAGTTGTACATGAAAAACTGGATGAATTGCTAGGACTGTTAGAGCAATTAAGTGAGAATGACAACACGGCTGAAACAAAATGTGGTGCTCATAATATCATTGGTTCAGGAAAATCGGACTGTGTCCTTTTACTTATCAACATTCTACAGTCTTTAATTTCTCTGTACAATTCTGGTCCATCAATGTCACCTGGATAGCTCTTTTCTAAGTCAGAAAATTTTTCTTGCAAGTTTCCATCTTCAAGATCTCTAGAAATAATATTTTGCACATCTAGTAGAAATCCAAACCGTGAATCTAAATCTAGTAAACCAGAAAATCTTCCTGTTATTTCTATAACCAAGCGATCAATAACATTCTCCATGATGCCATAAATTTCCTGTTCAGCAGTCAACCCAGCATCAGCTGCATTTTCACCCGTCATTCGTTTACGACGTATTTTTCTTCTTTCAATGGTCAATCCCCATGTTTTACGTTGATTCTTGTCCACTTTAAGTGCTTCTTGACAGGACTTTTCACGCGATTCTATCAATTTCTCTTTCAAAGAATCAAGAGCAGCAGCTGCTTCTCTAAAATTCAGTTTTGGGTCTTGAAGACGTTTATGCACTCGATTGATAGATGATAAAATATTTCTCCAAAAATGCAAAAGTACAAGAAAATCAAATGTAAGCATGCGTTGCAGAATAGCAACTGATTTGCTAACATTTATTTAAGAATTGCATTGCAGATTTTGTTAACAGTTGGGGTTTCTATTGCTAGTTGTGAAGGGTCCTTCAACAAGCTGAAATTAATTCTTACATACTTGAGAACCTCAATGACTCAAGAACGACTTAGTAACTTGTCAATATCAAGTATTGAAAAAGACGTACTTAATACCATAAATTTTGATTGTTTAATTGATGCATTTGCAGCAGCAAAAGCACAAAAGGTTTATATAATTTAACCATGAATACCAGAATGCTACCTGTACAAGATCTCGTTAAGTATATGTACAGTTTTGTAAAATAATAAAAAGTAGTATTTTATCAATCTGTTTTATAATCCATGTACACCACAAGTGACTGGCTTCTCATATGAAACATAAGTTTCAAAACTAGGGATATAACAGACATTTATTCTGCATGCTTCAAAGATTACTCTAGCTATGTGACTTTGAACAATACTGGATGACATAAATATCAAAA
>NW_013671350.1:56535-60783 GCF_000517525.1 Limulus polyphemus
AGGCTATACTTCATTAGTTCCAGGCTTATAGTTGTGATATCGTGAGATGTTATATTGTGACTTTATTTTAGGCCTGTGTAAGGCGGGAATTAATCCTTTATGTTATTGTCATTAAGTGGGTAATGAGTTACAAAACAAATAATCAAAACATTTCAGAGGTGGGGCGCCAAAAGTGTCTTTGCCCCCGGGTGCTGAGAACCCTTGCTACGCCACTGCTACTGTTAGCTAAAAAGCTCAGAGTATTCTAATACCATAAGTACGCATTGCATAGAATATTTTAAAAATATATATTTCTATACATACAGTTCTAGAGGTTGGAGAAAACGTTTGATCTATGCTTCAGTGATATGTGAGACAACCTAAAGGTAGCTGCACATTTAATGTGTAGAATGCACAATGTCATTTTGGGATCATACTATTTTTTATCATTTTCCTATTAAAAATGTAATTAGATTTTGTTCTCCAAATGTTGAAAATAGTGTCACTTTCTAATGAAAAGTATAGTTTTGCTTGTCTTTCACTCGCCACCAAACCGCGTTTTCTTCTGTAGTTACATTTTAAAGATTTCACTGCGCTTTCCAGTACGTGAACTTGAATAGAGTGATCGATTGCTCATTAATTACGGTTCACAGCGTTTAGGGAATTATAAATACGAAGCCCATTAATCATGTTGCTGTACGGCTGCTTTCACTCGTTGAAAGCCTTTGTGTACGAGGCAACTTTAAGAAATGTTTCGGTCTGCATCTTGCAATCTATAAATTAGAATATCCCTCTGTATTTCAGTTTGACATCAATTTGACATCGATTTCTGTTAGGTATTTCTTTTTCTGGTGTGGTTTATTTGTGGTTCTGAATGAATTATATTCTCTGTAAGAAAAGCGCCCCTTAACGATTACATTTTTTCCACGTAAAGTTGAAATTATTAACTTAATTACGTGACACTGTTATTATCTGACGCAACATTACTTATTGGGTGCTTATATCCTAAAGAATCCTTCATTCCAAATTATTGCAACCAATATCTCAAGCTCATATCCCTTGAAACAGTTTCAACCAAGATAATTATTTCTCACCTGTAAGTTACTGTTATTCTGCTAATTCTCTCTTGAGTGTTGCGCCTGTTTAGGGTAACAAAAAAAGGGGCAAAGCCTATGTTTAAAATAACACCTAATTGCAACTTATCATTTCCCAAATTAGATTTCTGCCAAATAAATTATTCTAAAATAGCTGCATGTCAAATTTTACTTTTACGTCAACCATGATATACGTTGCTAAGAGTAGTGTTCAACCATAACTTATCCGCGAGATTCTTTATAGGAATCTGTTTCGAATTTTTTGTTCTCGTTAAAATGTATATCAGAGATGTGTACTTGAAGTTCCAATATGCTAAATCCCACTAGATGAACACATCTGAAACAGTACTGCCAACAACGACAACAAAATTCATATAGGTTGATGCAGTTAATTTGCACGTCAGGTTAAGAGTGTAGGACTTGTATACGCTGTTCAATTTCGTCTCTTTGGTAATGTATAACGTATACGACGGGAACATATCGTACAAAAGCTGAAATAAGGCGTTCGACTCATTAATTTATAAAACATTAATTGCATCACGCTCTAATTATAAAATACCCACAGGATAAAAGCTGCATAAAGCACAAATAAATATATAATTACTTGAATTGTTTGAGGGAGCAGCTGTGTGGTTCCGTGAAAACATCTTTCTTTGCTTGTTTGTTGTTAAACACAGTGGGTTACCTGTAATCCGCCCATCACGAGTATCGAAACCTGATTTCTATCGTTATAAGCCTTTAGATTTTCCGCTGGAACACCGGGGGGGGGGGTCATCGTCCTCTGATAAAAATACTTCAACTCCGACTCTTAAGTAAGATAATTTCACAACGGAAACTCTTTGTGTGCTTGTAAAACTTTAGAGACATTTTCTGGGAGTAAAATGTGTAATAAAGCAACATATTCACTGCTCAGTAATTCGAAAGGAAAAATGCTACAATTTGTGAAAACAAAAAAGGAAAGAAAGACGTCAAAGCGAGAAATTCGTGTCATGTAGAAAACCAGCCTTCACTCGAGAAAGAATGATCGCTTTATGTATTAGTTTGTTCCTCAGATGCAACACTTAATTCCTATATGTAGACTTAACAACTGTAATTCTTACAATTTTCTTACAAGAGGGGCAACTATAAAGTACTCTTGGAGGTTAAACTTGTTGACCTGCGCAGAAACAGAACCACGATGAGGAGGCGAGTTGTAATTTGGTCAATGACAACCTTTGAAGTCATTTAGTCTACGCTCGTGGCTCTTACCCTATCATTCAATGGTCATATTTTATCATAAAAGATAAAAACCACTTAACCAATTGTACCTGTCATTTTTTCCACTGTCAGTTGGAGGTATTTTCTTTACACTTTGGTGGGGTGACCTGGGGCTAGGTAGTTATCACCAGTAAATTGGCATTGTCCTGCGTACCCTATTATTTACATTAGTTTGCTGCTGTGGCACGTGGCACGTGATGGTCACGATCCAATGATACGTATTTCAGTTGTTTTTACCTATAATGTAATATCCTGTAGCGGATGCTAACTTGTTAGAGGTGGTGTGGTATAAATGATGCCATAATGTAGCATTCGAAGATCTTGAACTAAAGATGCTGCTGGTTACAAGGATAACATCTGTTGAACTAGGGTTAAATATGTTAAAAGTATAATAACCGTTGAGCTAGGGTTAAAAACGTTAAAGTATAACAACCGTTGAGCTAGGGTTAAAAACGTTAAAAGCATAACAACCGTTGAGCTAGGGTTAAAAACGTTAAAGTATAACAACCATTTAGTTAGTGTTAAAAACGTTAAAAATATAACAACTGTTGAACTAGGGTTAAAAATGTTAAAATGATAACAGCCATTGAGCTAGGGTTAAAATATTAAAGTATAACAACCGTTGGGCTAGGGTTATTACATAGCTAAACACGTTGTTCATTTTATGTTGTTTATATTACAAAGGCAATAACTATTTCCAGAATATAACTTAACTAATAACCGTTGAATAAAAATTCTATTTGGCATATTTTGCACGAACAACACATATAAGTGACTATGTTAAACGTTGCCAAGATATAAAAACATCTTGACATAATTACTTTACGAATCATTTCTAAAATATAACAAGTTCAACATTTATTCGAAATGGAAATAACACGTCTTAGTGTAAACTGATTGCATTAGTCACCACTAACACAACAAGTTAGTGGTACAGTATGATCTATAATCTAAACCCCTTAGAAGATGTAGTACGTAGGTAGATTGAAAAAAACCCATATTATGTTCAGCATCAAAGTTTTTTGTTGAAATACATGATTACTCTGGTATGGTAGCAAATATTACCTCTATCCTTACAGATTGAACCTGAAGCTGTAATTGTGAAAATCAGGAAACATCGTTAAAAGCGATGGTAGCCAACAAGGTATCAAAAATAGCCCTCGTGTGGCTTTGTGCGAAATTCATAACAAACCATAACCTTTATCTAAATTTTTTGTTTTCACCTATATTATTTTCTTGACCAGTTTTGAAACACAATAAGGTAAAACTATTAGTTTCATTTTAACATATATTAAGTCAAAAGGAGTTTCTAATATAATTTTAGAGAACACTAAAACTCTTCAGCGTTCAGGATCTTCTTAGATCTCTGGACCCCGCTTATCTCCTTCTCACCATAAATACAATTAATTTTCTGGTTTACCACCAACTTATGGTGTCATCCTACGTCCCTGTTCTTCAACCAAGCTAATGCGCTAGCCGTCCCTAACTTAACAGTGAAAGACTAGAGGGAAAGCAGTTAGTCATCACCACTCACCATCAACTGTTGGGCTGCTCTTCAACCAACGAATAGCGAGCATGTTTAGTGGGACGAGGATTCGAACCCGCGACCCTCAGATTGCGAGTCGAGCACCATGCCAGGCCTTAGATAAAGGAAAAAAAAACTTCTCTAAATCGAAAAAAAAGCGTACTAATTTTACTCCTTGAAAACTGTCAAAAATAATTTGAACTAGTTCCAGGCCAACACCTCGTAACTACGAATTATTAATTAATGTCGATAAATAAAATGCCAATATCACAAACTTCAAATGTGTTGCCATAAATGTAGAATTTAAAAAGGTCGTAATTATTAAAACTTCACTTTCTGATATAGGTCAGTTGAATTTTAACAACTACTTTTCTTGCTACCTTGAGATTTGCA
>NW_013671351.1:0-4752 GCF_000517525.1 Limulus polyphemus
ACGTTAATAACATCGATATCTGGTACACATTAGACTACAGGGTTACTTTCTAGCACGTGTAGAACACTGTACGATAATAACATCGATATCTGGTACACATTAGACTACAGGGTTACTTTCTAGCACGTGTAGAACACTGTACGATAATAACATCGATATCTGGTACATATCAGAACACAGGGTTACTTTCTAGCACGTGTAGAACACTGATCGCACGTTTCTAACTTTGACAAATGTTACATATCAGAATACAGGGTTACATGTTAGCACATGAAGAACACTGGTCGCACGTTTATAACTTTGATAAATTTTACATATCAGAATACAGGGTTACTTTCTAGCACGTGTGAAACACTGATCGTACGTTTCTAACTTTGATAAATGTTACATATCAGAACACAATGTTACTTTCTAGCACGTGTAGAACACTGATCGTACGTTTCTAACTTTGATAAATGTTACATATCAGAAAACAGGGTTACTTTCTAGCACGTGTAGAAAACTGATCGTACGTTTCTAACTTTGATAAATGTTACATATCATAATCTAGAAAGTAACCCTGTGTGCTGATATGTAACATTTATCTAAGTTAGAAACGTACGAACAGTGTTCTACACGTGCTAGAAAGTAACCCTGTGTTCTGATATGTAACATTTATCAAAGTTAGAAACGTACGATCAGTGTTCTACACGTGCTAGAAAGTAACACTGTGTTCTGATATGTAACATTTATCAAAGTTACAAACGTGCGATCAGTGTTCTTCACGTGCTAGAAAGTAACCCTGTATTCTGATATGTAACATTTATCAAAGTTGCAAACGTGCGATCAGTGTTCTACACGTGCTAGAAAGTAACCCTGTATTCTGATATGTAACATTTATCAAAGTTAGAAATGTACGAACAGTGTTCTACACGTGCTAGAAAGTAACCCTGTATTATATGTAACATTTATCTAAGTTAGAAACGTGCGATCAGTGTTCTTCACGTGCTAGAAAGTTACCCTGTATTCTGATATGTAACATTTATCAAAGTTAGAAACGTACGATCTGTGTTCTACACGTACTTGAAAGTAACCCTGTATTCTGATATGTAACATTTATCAAAGTTAGAAACATACGAACAGTGTTCTACACGTGCTAGAAAGTAACCCTGTCTGATCGTACGTTTGTAATGACGATATCTGGTACACATCAGACACAAGATTAAAAAGGTCGGTTTAAGTATTCTTGTGGTAAAGAGCACAGGCGGTCTTTCCTCCCGCAGTTTGGAAAACATGAATTTAATAATTATTGGTATCTAATTTTTTATGCCATTATTAAAAATTTTGTAAAGCTCCTGGAGGCCCGTGCTTTATTTTGGCCTTTCGGGTACAATTGATCGTGCCTCAGAACTAATCTCTCAATGAGCGAGTATTTTGAGTAACGGTGATAGTTTTCGTCAAGTAACATAGATGTTTCAGCAGAGTATTTTGCTTTTCGTAGTTAATTTATTATTTTGAAAACTTTTTGAAGACAAGTCCTTTAATTCCTCTATCTCACTTTCTCTAATTCGATTAACTGAAAATTACGTTCCCTAATCTTACTATCTTGAAACAAACCGATATTTATATATTTCTCAGGGCTCACTCTCTCAAAATATTTTATGATTAACTGGATCGAAGAATATTTCTTTAGAATAGTATTAGTATTTATGTGCTTGTGAAACATATTAACAAATAGTTTGCGTATTTTATCGTATAAATAATAATCGAATCAAAACGAATAAATGTCACAAATTGTGACATTGCGCGTGTATACGTCACGTACAACAGAACGTGCATCTTGCGGTCGTTTTAAGCTCGTGTACCAAATAACAATGCAGGGTGGAAAAATTCAGTGATTGAAGAATGGATGCAGCTAAGAGCTTGTACAGGGAAACTGTATTTGCATATTTATATGTATGTACGACACTGAAGGCTATTAAAACAACAGAAAAGAGGGCAGAGTTTTCGAGCCTGTCTAAATTTCCTGCGGAGTTCAAGAGAACACAGAAATCCAAATGAACATTTCTGTTTGTTATTTTAATCAACTATCAGCAAACATATGGATATTAATTCAAAAGGTGTAGGAATGTTGTAATGAATAAAACGGAAATATTTGAAATAGTTGGTTTTATTGTGTAGGATGATATCGTGTATGCTAGATGGAATTTAGCCAATAGAAGTAAAAGACTTGCTAGAAACATCCTCACAGGAAGGAGAGACTATTAAGTTTCAGCCTATATACAAGCTACACAGGTAGCACTGTCATTAGTTTTTAGATATGTACCCAAACGAAAAACAATCACCAATCTTGGTTTGATTTTCATATAATGCTATTAGATCACTAGGTGATAGTAACAGTTGTTTAATTAGAATAAATGTTTAAATAATGTTGTATAGGTTGCTATGTTAATACTAAATTGTCATGTTTAAATAATGTTGCATAGGTTGCTATGTTAATACTAAATTGTGAATGTTTAAATAATGTTGTATAGGTTGCTATGTTAATACTAAATTGTGATGTTTAAATAATGTTGTATAGGTTGCTATGTTAATACTAAATTGTCATGTTTAAATAATGTTGTATAGGTTGCTATGTTAATACTAAATTGTCATGTTTAAATAATGTTGTATAGGTTGCTATGTTAATACTAAATAGCACTTTAAATAATGTTTTATAGGTTACTATGTTAATACTAAATAGCACTTTCAATAATATTGTATAGGTTACTATGTTAATACTAAATAGAACTTTAAATAATATTGTATAGGTTACTATGTTAATACTAAATAGCACTTTAAATAATATTGTATAGGTTACTATGTTAATAATAAATAGCACTGTAAATAATGTTGTATAGGTTACTATGTTAATATTAAATAAAACTTTAAATAATTATGTATAGGCTGCTATGTTAATACTAAATAGCATTTTTAAATAATATTGTATAGTTACTATGTTAATACTAAATAGCACTTTAAATAATGTTTTATAGGTTACTATGTTAATACTAAATAGCACTTTAAATAATGTTGTATAGGTTGCAATGTTAACACTAAAAGAACTTTAAATAATATTGTATAGGTTGCTATGTTAATACTAAATAGAACTTTAAATAATGTTGTATAGGTTACTATGTTAATACTTACTATAATATTGTTTAAATGTTGTAAGTTCACATGGTACTAATATTGTTAGAAAATAGGGTTTAAACAGTATTCCACAGATCACTTAGTAAAAATATCAAATAATACCTAGTGGTAACATTATTGTATTTTACCGTAGTAACCAACTATAAATAGAGAGGGAATGATTTACTGGACCCAGATTAGAACTGAGGTTGGTTTTTTTAGGAAGTTGCAGTGAGTGTTTAATAATTAATTACCTATTGTTCATGTGCCGTAGTTTAGAAACTAGTTATTGTTAAAAGCTTAAAATAGATTCTAAATAACTTACGTAATGCACGTTAACAAAAATATTGTTAGTAGAACATTTTTGAAGCGATTCTATAAACAGTTTTAAAATGGAAAACAAATATTATAGTGATAGAAACTGTATTTTAGAAATTAAAAGGACACAAAAAAGTAATAAACATAAATTTGAAAAATGTTGAAATAGTGATTTAATAACAATAATAATGATCAGGGAATTATGAGTAGGCGGTGTCAAGTTTACAGGGGTGGCAAAGAGATACTAATGGAAGCTGTAATCACTTAAAAGAAAAACGTTCATTAATTCCGTGTGGTGCGAGAGAATTTTTTTGAGTAACACGGTTTAAACTGCCTGACGAAGGGCTTAGGCCCGAAACGTTGCAAATAATAATAATTTTTTTTTTTATATATAGACATGTGTTTTACCAAATTTTGAACACTTCTTTTTCTCACGTCTTGCGGACTTTTCTACTGTGTGTTATTAAGAGCTTAGGCCGGTGTGTGTCCGATCAAATGACCACTAATGAGTAGGACAGGGAACTGCAAAACAATCATTACTGTCTTTTATAGGTGTTCACAAATGACCTGTCTGGGGAAGAACAACTAGATTAGGTTGTAGACCAACATTCCACTTGAGCGTAATACTTTTCCTCCCCTTAATGATATTTTTCATTCAATTTCTGATCATGCCCACATAGAGGATTACTTATCTGTAAAAATATGTAAATAAATTATTAATAACAAATTTTGAGTAAAACAAAATAAGAGTGTATAATAATTTCAACCTTATTATAACTGCTACAGCCAGTGCCAACGAGGCCTTTCACCCAATACCAGGGCTCTTCTGGCCGACTTAGATACGACAGGCATGGTATTAATGGAGAACAAATTTTACAATGTGAACTAAATTAGGTTGGTTGTGTGTAATTTTTAGTCTTTTTGTGTATCACTACACGTCAGAATTAGGATATGAATTATTCAACGTTATATTGTGTTTTATTTTCACACCATATATTATTGATATCAATTAATCGAATTAATCTGCTCGTTATCCAGGAAAACTTGTGAAGCAGTTGCTTGTAGTTTTGCAAACTGCATTCGCTTGTTTGTGTGGTCTACTCTCATCCTTTTCCTCCCAGCAATAATTTAATTTATAATAATAATTTAAGCCAATAATTTAATAGTTTTCTCGCCCTTGTTATTGACCAGTTAAAATTTTGGTCTCCTCAAATTCAGCTGCCTTAACACTTTATTATTAACCATGAGGATGCTTATCTGTTTGTTATTACAGAAAGAAATACA
>NW_013671351.1:4846-11058 GCF_000517525.1 Limulus polyphemus
AAAAAAAAACAACCCCCCCCCCCCCAAAAAAAAACAACAACAAACAAAACAACAAAAACAAATCTAACCTCTATCATTGAAATATTTATTAAGCTTTCCCTTTAAACTCTCTTAAATTAACTACATCCATCACATCCAAAGGCAATCTGCTCCAGAGGTCAACCACCCTGTTAGAAAAATATAGTTTTGTCAGCTGAAGATGACTTCTTCCCTGCTTATATTTGTGTTCCCTAGTTTTACCATTCTCACCTTTAAATTTTAAATATGGAAAAAGATGCATCAGTACTTCTAGTTCCCTCAACAATCTTAAATACCTCAATCAGAGCCTAACTTTTCTTTTTTCAAGAGAAAACAAGTTCTGGACCCTTTCCAACAAATCAATGGCTTTTCTGAAATATGGACCCCGAAACTGAAATGTGGCCTAACCAGTGACCTGTGCAATGGAATTATAACCTCTTTACTCCTGTTCGATATTTCTGTAGATACAACCTAAACTCTTATTTATTCTACCACTAGAAACAGCACACTGCTTGGGTGACTTAAGAGACTGATCATCCACTACACCAAATCTTTAACTTTCACAACACTGCTTGGGTGGTTTAAGAGACTGATCATTCAACTACACCAAATCTTTAACTTTCATAACACTGCTTGGGTGGCTTAAGAGACTGATCATCCACTACACCAAATCTTTAACTTTCATAACACTGCTTGGGTGGCTTAAGAAACTGATCATCCACTACATCAAATCTTTAACTTTCACAACACTGCTTGGGTGACTTAAGAGACTGATCATCCACTACTCCTAATCTTTAACTTTCATAACACTGCTTGGGCGGCTTAAGAGACTGATCAACCACTACACCAAATCTTTAACTTTCATAACACTGCTTGGGCGGCTTAAGAGACTGATCAACCACTACACCAAATACTTTAACTTTTATCACACTGCTTGGGTGGCTTAAGAGACTGATTAACAACTACACCAAATCTTTAACTTTCATCACACTGCTTGGGTGGCTTAAGAGACTGATCAACCACTACACCAAATCTTTAACTTTCATCACACTGCTTGGGTGGCTTAAGAGACTGATCATCCACTACACCAAATATTTAACTTTCATAACACTGTTAGGGTTATTCCCATCAAAAGTAATCCATAATTCAAAATGTAATATCCCACATGCTTTACCTTGCAGTTGTTATAATTAATAGCCATCTGCTATTTATTCGCCCAACTCACCAAATAACGTAAGGCAGTAACATCCTCCTCTAAGCCAACAACACTCAAAACTTTAATGTCATTAACAAATTTAAATAATCTAGCGACCATTCTCTCATTTATATCATTGGTGTAAATCAAAGCGAGTAATCCCTACAGGTTGATACGTTCCTCTCACATCATAACGGAACCAAAATCCAAGTCAACAAACTCCCATACAGTTTATACATCTATATAAACACCATGATGGAACCAATATTTAAGTCAACAAACTCCCTTGGCTTTATATATATATATTCAGTATGGTGTAGTGGTAAGGCTGTGTATGCCTACATTAGTGATTGTCGGTAAGGCTGTGTGATACATACTGAGTGGCGATAAGACTATGGATACTTGTAGTAACTAGTAACGATAAAACTGTATATACATACAGTAATGAGTGGCGATAAGGCTGTGGATACATGTAGTAATGAGTGGTGGTAAGGCTGTGGATACTTGTAGTAATGAGTGGCGATAAGACTGTGAACATATGTAGTAACTAGTAGCGATAACACTGTGTATACATACAGTAATGAGTGGCGATAAGGCTGTGGATACTTGTAGTAACTTGTAGCGATAAAACTGTATATACATACAGTAATGAGTGGCGATAAGGCTGTGGATACTTGTAGTAACTAGTAGCGATAACACTGTATATACATACAGTAATGAGTGGCGATAAGGCTCTGGATACATGTAGTAATGAGTGGCGGTAAGACTGTGGATACTTGTAGCGATAAAACTGTATATACATACAGTAATGAGTGGCGATAAGGCTGTGGATACATGTAGTAATACATATCACTACGTCTATATACAGACTTACCGCTACTACTTACTACATATGTTCACAGTCTTATCGCCACTCATTACTGTATGTATACACAGTCTTATCGCCACTCATTACCACGTGTATGCACAGTCTTATCGCCACTCATTACTGTATGTATACACAGTGTTATCGCTACTAGTTACTACAACCATATATTATATTCACAGTTGACATGTACTTGTGATGCTACGAAGTTCTATATAACGCTTCTCTCTCTCTTTATTTGAGTACAGAAACATATTATGCACATATACCCACAGTTTGTATAAAAATTACTGTGCTATATACAGCAGTAGCACGTGCCAGTCATTGAATAGTTTAAACCTTGGTACAACGTTGTCCCCAACCAATTGCGTGCAAGACCATTAGGGAGGAGCAAGTTGAGGAAACGTGATACGGGTCACTTAGTTAGGTCAATATAAAACAATATACTTCAGCTTGGGCTTTTTATGAGTTCGTGCCATTACTGAAGTTGGGGTGGTTAGTGTTTGTAACTACAGAACACATTGTCAAAGTGATTATAACGATGCTGGAATGGTAAGTATGCAACATATTAAGTATTGATACAAGAGTGTTAATTGTATAGAGCAGGATTTGCCAAATATTAAATAATTGTGGTTTTTATATACCGTGAAGAATATACATAACCTCATACAGTAGCTTTTCGTATTATTATGTTTAGATACTTGATGAGATTAAGGTATCTTTATACATGAGATAATATATCAGACCTTATTCAGTACTCTTCATGTTGTTATGGTAAGTACATCAATGATAAAGAGATCAAAATGATGTTTATATATTGGTGAAGAATATTCATCATCACATACTGTGACTCTTTGTGCTTTTATGGTAAGTTACTTGATGATGAGATAAAAATGACGTTTATGTATTTTGGAGAATATACATAATCTCTTACAGTAACTCTTCACGTTGTTGTGGTAAGTTACGTTATCAATTCAGTGTCCGAATATAAACAATCATTGATGATAAATTTTGGAAAAAACTACCGTTACTTTACCCAACTTTTTAAAGGTAATTTAATCATTGATCATATGTATATATATGTATATTAATGATGCTGGCGAGTCACTTTAGAAAGTGAAAATTAACTGTTTAATAATCGATTGTATGTATAACAATTCCATTCAGTGACTCATGCAAATGGTTTGTATGTTTAGTCATTGTCTGTTAATGATGATGTCTTTTTTGTTCCTAGTTTGACAAGAACACAGAAGCACAAGAACATTTGAGACTCGTAGATCTAAGTGAATAAAACATGGCCAGGTGGTTAGAGCGCTCGACTCGCAATCTGCGGGTCGTGGGTTCGAATCTCCGTCACACCAAACATGCTCGCCCTTTCAGCCGTGGGGGCTTCATAATGTGACGATCAATCCCACTATACATTGGTAAAAGTGTAGCCTAAAAGTTGGCGGTGGGTGGTGATGACTAGCTGCCTTCCCTCTAGTCTTACACTACTAAATTAGGGACGGCTAGCGCAGATAGCCCTTGTATAGTTTTGCGCGAAATCCATAACAAACAAACAAACAAGTGAATAAAAAATTTTCAAAAGTATTAAAGCTGGAATATGGAGAATTGAGCCAGGCATAAAAAATATATTTGTTTGCTGTAACCCTAAACTGATTTAAAATGTGGGTAGGTAGATAAATGTTTTTTTGTTTTTTTTTCAAATTGTTTCGGAAACAACCCTAGTTCCGTGATCACCTAAAGCGTTAACCACAAATACAATTACTATCCACATTTATTCTATGAAGAGAATTACTGAAATTTCAAATTCTTTCGCAACACACTAGCTGGTCAATATCGAAGTTGAATTGACTGTTGCCCACAATTTTACGGTTTGTTCTTCCATTTCATCTCGTTTTTCAAGTAAATATACAAGTACTTCACGTGGATAAGTTTCCAATTGGAATTCATTTATTTTTGATCCTAATCCTCAATCCGCGAGAACATTTTTCGAAGACGGATACATTGAATAGACTTGTGTTCACCTTGTTATTGATGTATTCTCATCATTAGTAAATTCTCTCCTGCTAGGTCGTGTATTGATTAGTTTAGCTTGAAGGGTTCTGGGGACGAGATAAGCCATGTTGACAAACTTCAATGCATTAAAATTAAAGAATAGGTTGAACAGTCGCCAAGTTTTTGTTATATTTTTATTTAAAGCAGGAATTAAATTATAAAAAAAAGTAGAGAAACTTAGCTGAGTGAAGTGTACCTGTTTTTGAAAAATAAAAATAAATCTACGTGTAAGCATAAAAAACGACAAAGCAGCTCAAATAGGTCCCGGTACTAGTACCGCTTTAAGAAATAAGTTGAACTACATTTTGGATGCGTATTTATAAATAGCAACTGAAGCCTAGAACTTTCCACACGCTATAAGATATTATGATGTATTAATACTCGAGAAAACTTAGAAGGTTCTATAACATGACGCAATAATACAACAATCGCAACCTATGATTCACACAGTTATGTAAACAAACCTGCGATAAACCATCGTCTCAAAAAATAACTAAATTTAACATTCGCACTATACTTAAATTAAAACATTCGTGTATATCTAACGATATCCTAACCATAATACGGCGAAAAAAATTTTGAATGATGAAACTTTGTAGAATGGACGGCAACTGCATATTGTAGAGGACGATGTTTCGAAAGTCTTCCACCTTCTGGTCAATGTGTTACTTACTCATGTGGCAGAGGTTCAGTTTGAAGAGAGAGAAGACGAGACTTCTCTCCCCAACTGGGGTGCTCAGGAACACTTTGTTCCTCTTCAACCCCGCTCGTGGAATGTTAATACTCGTGATTCCGGAGGAAAAAAAAGGGGGGGGGTAAGGAGCTTTATTTTTGTGTTCAAATGTTGCTGCTACAGGGAGACACCAGGCGTTTTTATATGTGTGGAATTTGCGATATAGGGCGGGAACCTATAAGTTTTATGCCCCAAATTTAGGTGTGGGGGAGACCAAAGTACTCGGAGAAAACTCACTTTCACAGGGCAGACGCCGAATAATCTGTCTGCCCTGTGCCCAAGCTGGAAAAAAAAAGAAAATGATTAAACTTGACATAAAGCATACATACATTAGGTTAGCCATCGTGGTTTTGTGTGAAAAGGTTGTATGGGGAGATGTGTTTGTAGGGGGCGCTGGCAATTTTACAGTGTGTGCTTGTCAGGTTGTTTCTGTTTTCTGCTTTTGTGTACTACTTATGCGCTAGATCAGTTAGCCTACTATTGAGGGCAGGGAGATTGCTTATTTTGTGTAGGTATTTAATAGGGGTGTATCTTTGTAATTTGTGGGCTAATTTTAGTATCTTATTTTGTTGTTTTTGTATTTTATGTAGTGTATTGTTGGCCATATTATAAGCTATCTGGCAGCTGTATTCTATGAGTTGGTGAATGTATGCTTTGTATATTTTGAGTATTGTTTCTGCTGTGCATCCAGTGTTTTAGTCGGCTATTGTCTGTAGGTGGGTGATACGTTTTCTGATGGACGAGTGTATGTTTTGTCCATGTTATGCCAAGGAACTTGATGTGGTTACTTATTTCTATTGGTGTGTTTCCAAGTTTTACTTCAACTTTGCTTAACGTTTTTCTGTGTCTTTTTAGTTTTCTGCATAGAGTTATTGCTTGGGATTTTGATGGGTTTAGTACAAACCTCCATTTGTTACACCAGCTGAGAATGGCATCCAGTGATTTTTGGACTCATGACATGGCCAAGGTAGGATTTCTGGATAGACTCCAGACTGCAATGTCGTCAGCGTACTGAGAACATGTTAATTTGGCTAATGGAAATGTCACTTACGAATATGATGTAAAGAAGTGGCAAAAGGACAGATCCCTAAACAGAGATTCTGGATTAGATGTGAGTAACCTGTGGCTACCATCTCTCCTCCAATCAGGAACAGGGATAAACCAACCAATCATAACTCACAATCCACCAGAATATTATAAAGACTGACAACACCTTACACACACAATACTATATATATATATAATTTTTTTAAATTAATTTTTTTGCCCACTTAGCCCATTAAAACTTCTAATTTTTAACCTTGAGCAGGGTGAAGGAGGATTGCTACTCTTCGAACACCCTT
>NW_013671351.1:11078-16070 GCF_000517525.1 Limulus polyphemus
GTGCTCAGGTTTTCTTTTAACTCGTATTAAGCTTTTGCCTTTTACTAAAGATTACCATGGAGAAGAACATTACAATGAGTCTATAGGCATCTGCCTGGTGAAAGTGGGTTTTCTCCTGGTACTCCAGTTTCCCCCGCACCTAAATTTGGGGCATAGAACTTATAGGTTCCCACCCACCCTGAGAGGGTCATTGATTAGTTGAGCTATCAATTAGTTAATAACTCAGTTAATCAATTAGCAATAAATTATTAGTTAATACAACATCAAGAAAATATTGCAAATTCCACACATATAAGAACGCCTACCCATGCCTGGTGTCTTCCTGTAACAGCAACATTCGAAAATTAATCATGAAAATGAAGAGGATGAAAATTCAATATTATACTTCTTCATTGTTGCCGGCCTCCTTAGCCTTCCTCTTTTTTTTTCTGAAATCACTAGAACTTACATTCCGCGAGCAGGATTGAACAGGAACAAAGTGTTCCTGAGTACCCCAGTTGGGGAGAGAAGTCTCTTGTCTTCTCTCTCTTCAAACTGAACCCCTGATCTATTGCTTAGAAGCCTCTAGCTTCTAAGCTCTACTTCAAGACTCTTAGCTCTTGTCTACAACTTTCTTCATTGCTTTCACTGACCTCCCCTGTTGTAAAATCAATAAACAAAAGTTCCACACTTAACCCTTTCAAGGTATCTGAAAGATAAAGCCTTAACAGGGGGCAAAGAGTAAATTAATATTTTCTGAACACCCCCAGGTTTATTCACAAAACCTAAGACATCTACCAGGTTTATCGGATCACGCACTGACCTGAAGACGAAAGGTGGAAGACTTTCAAAATGTTGTCCTCTACACTTGTGTTTCTACAATAGGCAGTTCCGTCCATTCTACAAAGTTTGATCATGAATACTCTGCCTAAACAATCTATCACAAAATAATAATAAATTCTGTTAGCTCTGTCGGTATATGGGCAGAAATGGATGAAAATAAAAATTTCCCAGCTCATAATGTCAGAAAAAAATCTTTCAGCCGGCCCTAATTTCAGAAGATTGGTTGGGTTACAGCAAACAGAAGTATTTTTAAGCCTGGCCTTGGATGCTGTTTTTAACTTGTTTTAAATTTTGTACATCTGATAAACTTGTCCTGGAAGATAATAAATTGGATCTTGTCTCTGATCTTGTTTTATAGGCCTAGCAAGGCCAGGTTGTTAGGGTGCTTGACTTGCAATCTAAGAGTTACGGGTTCGCTTCCCTGTCCCACCAAACATGCTCGCCCTCTTAGCCATGGGGGCATTATAATGTATGATCAATCCCACTATTCATTGGTAAAAGAGTAGCCCAAAAGTTGGCAGTGGGTGGTGATGATTAGCTTATTTCTTTCTGGTATTTCACTGATAAATTAGGGATGGCTAGTGCAGAGAGTCCTCGTGTAGCTTTGAGTAAAATTCAAAACAAACAAACTGACCTTGTTTTATACTTTTTGCATCTGATAAACTTGACCTGGACTGTACAATGGGTGCTGGGTCTGACCTTGTTTTATATTTTTCACATTTGATTAACTTGACCTGGAACTGTACAGTGCATGCTCTTTCTTACCTTGTTTTATATTTTTCACATTTGATAAATTTGGCCTGATACTTTATAGTGGGTACTGTTTCTGAACTTTTTTATATTTTTTGCATTTGACTAACCTGCTTTGAAAGAGGATGTTGGGTGTTGTTTTAGTTTACACATGTTGCTGTGTTATCATGAACAGTCACTACAGGAGTAGTACAACAGCATCTTTAGATTGCTAAATTTATTGACCTAATGTTTGCTATTGTTTTAGGAACATTATTGTAGTTAAGTGTTATTTTAGCATACTTACATTTCATATACATTACTTTAATATGTGTCACAAAAATAATAAATGTGTACATTCTGTTTAGGATTTGATTTTACAGATTGGTCTAAGATGATGTGATACAAAGGATCATGGCTACAGATCAGCAGCAAATCAGACCTACCACAATCAGCAACAGTCCATTCTCTCGTTCAAAGAGTCTGAGACTTCCATCAAGAAAGAACCAAACTGAAAACTCCAGCAATTCTCTCACTCGTCATGGTAGTATCCGATTGCCAAAGTCTGCTTCCCTGTCAAACACAGTTGCCACAAGTAATAATCAGGGAGCTACTGCTAATAATAAAAGGTTAAAACCTCTTTCTGTATTCCGTAAACCTGTTCCACCACCTAAACCAAAGTTGAACAGTGTTTCTGGAAACAGAAGTGTGTATGATGGAAATATGAGAAACAGAGCTTCCAAAATGGCCTCTACTCGAGCTGTCAGTGCCGAAGATATAAGGAAACAAGTAAACAAGGTACTTGTGAAAGATGTAGAGGAAAATCTAATGAACACATCAACATGTAGCTTGCCTGCTGGCCCTTCTGATAGCTGCTCAACTTCTTCTGCATCAAGAGACTCGCCTAACAGTGTTCAAAGTGAACAAATCAACTCTTCAAGACAAGTTTTGTCACCAGTTGCAAAAGACACAAAAGACTTGAAGCCACATTTGAGAAGGTTAACAGAAGAACATGAGAAGCTTCAGGTAAAATACTATATAAATGTTTTTACAAGTACTTTGGACCTATATTGTATCAATCACAGAGTAGTTAGTATTGATGAACTCTGTTTATCCAAAAGAGAGAAAAAATGGGCTATATAAATTAAGTAATGTATAACATTTCTGGGACTTAAGTAATGTATAACATTTCTGTGGTTTAAGATAAAATATTTAAGTGAGGTGTAACTTTTCTGGGTATAATACTTCTGTAACTTACGTAAGATACAATACTTCTGTAACTTATGTAAAATGTTATATTTCTCTAACTTAAATAAGGCATAATTTGTTCTGTAACTTACGTAAGATACAATACTTCTGTAACTTACGTAAAATGTTATATTTCTCTAACTTAAATAAGGCATAATTGCTAGATATTCAAATAAAAATAACACTTGGTAATGAATAAAATGTTTTGAATGATGTTAAAAATGATAAGATATGAAGTTGGGCATCAGAGCCAGCCAGCTATAGATACAGTACTTAGGAAGGTTTCAACTTGTGTACACTCTTGCATTATACATTAAAGTAATATGACCAGAAAGTAATAACTTATGGAGATTCTGAACATTAACTTTGGTTTTAGTGTTGGGATTATGAGATTTCACAGTTTAAATTTCAAAATCCATTTATTTTGTTGACTATGTAATTGTGTGTGTTCAGGCTTAGTCTAATTGTCTATGTTTTTGTGTTAATTTTATGGACAGGGTTTTTAAATTAGCTATAAATGTGTTAATGATGTTGTCATGATTTTGTATTTTGTAGTTGGCCATGATTATGTATTAACAATATTGTCATAATTTCTATAACAGACACTGTGCATTTACAGTATGGTTGATTGGTCAGGAGTGTTAATAGTATGGTCAGAGTTTTTATAACCCTATCGTATGGATTCCTGTACATGGCAAGGTGACCTCCCAAGGGAGGTTCTGTCTACACAGGTTACTTTCTTTGTGATACAAATATCCACTCACATATTTCATGTGTGTAGAGACTTGTAAAGATAAGGTGTGGTTGAATGGTGCCTGGATCATTGTAACACCAATTTGGCATTGAAATACTGTAGACTGGAGGGTCATTTAACTGGTCAGTTGTGGCTAGGATCAACCAATATAAAACCTAGTTATATTTAAGGCAATTCTGAGATGATGCAACATCAACACATCAATAATGCAGGATTTTACCTCTGCATGTCACAAATATGTGGAAATAAGCCATATTACACTTCAAAATTAGACAGTCTTTATTCATACTTGCTCTGAAGCTCAGAAACCAAATCACAGTAACAGTTCAGGAGCAATGCTTATTATCTGGTATAATGACCATGATATCTTGACATTGCTGCAGTGTTCTCAGTGAGTTAATGCAGGACTTCATGATGGGTGTTGTCAATGAGCATTGAATTTCTGCATAGATTAACTGTAAAGCAGTCATACATAGGTGATTCTGTCTTTATATCACCATCCTCTGTATCTAGATTTTTAATTCTTTGTTACAAATATCTCTTTAAAAGATATCACCTTTTTTAATACAAGGGGTCTGAGAGGGGCTTGCTAGTTATTCAAGTTCTATAAAGAAATGAAGATGTGGAGACCTCTTGGTCAAAACATCATGACAAATTCATATCATTTATGCAAGCCTACTTCATTGTAGGTCTACTTTTCTGTGTCAACATACCTTGTGATGTCATCAAATAATTGAAGTAAGAGACTACTGTCGCCTTTTTGCAAACTTTTTGGAGATTCTGATAGGTAAATAGCTCTGAATACATCTCAGAGCATCTCCAGCCTTAAAGCTGGTGATCTCTGGAACTCCTGCCTAATAGGAGCTGTGAAACTGTGCTCCACTTGATAACTTTACACAACTCAAGCCCTGGCTACACCATACAGTACTTCAGGAGTCTCATTCCTGCTGAATGTTAATGAAAACCTTCCATTATTGTCATGACAATCTTACTGTTGCAGAGGTCAATATCCTGTTAGTAGAGTTCTGCCAGATTTTATATAGGGATTTCTCTTGCAAGCTCAACAGCTTCCTCATTTAGCTTTACCTCTGCATGTCCTGGCACATACATTCAGGTGATGGTGTTACCATGCACTTGCTTTTCTTTCTGCCATCCTTCTGGAGACCAACCACTCCAATATTGCCTGTGAATCAGTCACAAATATTACATTGTTGGTATTATTTGTTGTTTATTGCTTTCAGCAATCCAGAGGATAGCTTGCTTTAGGCTTTCAGCTCTGTGCTATTACATCAGCTTTATGCTGCTTTCAGTAATCCAGAGGATAGCTTGCTTTAGGCTTCCTGCTCTGTGCTATTACATCAGCTTTATGCTGCTTTCAGTAATCCAGAGGATAGCTTGCTTTAGGCTTCCAGCTCTGTGCTATTACATCAGCTTTATGC
>NW_013671351.1:17070-27630 GCF_000517525.1 Limulus polyphemus
ATGCAGAATATTGTTGCTCCATAAGATGATAAATGCCCAACCTGCTCCCATGCTATCTTTGCAGGAACCCTGTGTGACTTTGAGAGGTGGGTGTCCAATATGGTCTTTATATAAATGTTAACAGGCTTTTATTTACTGACCCATTGCCCACTCTACACTTTCTGTCTAGGCTGATTTCCACAAATCCCAGTGGTGGCAAGTGTTTACTCCACATGGGTTTGCCTGGGTTATGGTAGTGGCTGTATAGCACTTTTCACACACATGAAATATCTTTCAAGATTGGTGTTTGTAGGTGTTGTGCTGTAATGTCCCAAATGAAAAGGGCAGTGCTCAATGATGGAATGCATGGTATTTACTCTGCAATGCTCTAGTGAATAATTTTGCTTGTAAATGCCATTGGTACTCTGTGATGCTGCTGAGTCTTGGGAGGTGTTATAGGGATCTAATGAGGTTGGCTGAAGTATATCATGTGATTAATCTTAAACAGGTGTTTTGTGTTTTTTCAGCTTTATCTAACTGTGTAGCACCCATACTGATCATCGTTAGTTCACAATCGAGGATGGAGTGTAATCATTCTTCAGCTCTGTTTCCTACTGCAACTTTCTGTACATTGGTAGCTTTTGTTAACATGATGTTAATGTGGCTGGCGAACTTGAGTTTTTTTGTTAAAGGTTACCTTAAGGTACGGTACATCAGTGTTTCTTTCAGAGGGATAGCAGTGCCCACAAAGGATGATTTGTCTTCATTAGCATGTCTGTTGTTCAGTGTGTAGCACATATCTTGGCTTTTACAGGATTGTTGACCACCCCTTTCTCATTCCACCATTTGCTGTTAAGGGATGGTATGATCTTGTTTTTGATTTCAGCTTTGTTAGAGCTTCTACTGTATACCAGAATGTTGTCAGCAAGCATTAGCTCAAGCATCTGGACATTCATCTAGTTGGACTGTTAGGAAAGGCTATATCCATAGTTTACATGTTTAAGAATACAGGTGAGACTTTTTATTCTTGAGACAAACAAGTATTGATGGTGATTTGATTGCCAGCTTCCACATTTCTTAATGCATATTCTGGTAGTCGGTGCAGCTATGAACCATCTTTCACATGTTACACTGATGTGTATTCTGAGCATTTTGTCAGAAAAATGGGCTGCTAAACTTTAAGCATCTTCTGATTCAAAACTACTGCCAAATTGTTCCAACCTGCTTCAAAGCCTTCCTGTGTATCAGTTGCAAATTCAACAAAGATGATCCAGATTTCTCTTCTATTGCAATAACCATCTAATGATGAGGGTAGCAGTGGTTCAAGCTCATAGGCAAGTTTTCTAGTTACAACCTTGTCTAGGACCTTATAAATGTTGTTCTGTGGAATGATGATTTGATGGCCTTTCAGACAAGAGTGGCCATTTATGGCTTTCAGTAAGGATTTGATAAAGGCATCAATCCATGTTTCAGGGATGCTACCTGTTGCCCTACAATGTTGAAACTTCAAGTCTCATTTCAACAGGTTGGCTTCTGTAAGCTTCCTAAAAGTGGAGATTCTTACACCATCTAGACGAGGAGTTATATCTCTAGATGTATTTATGGAATTGTATATCTCACCAAGCTAAAAATGGTTTCCATAGCTATAAGTAAATGTAGTTCAAATAGGAATTGCTGTTACTAAAGCCGCATTTTTATGTCACCATGGTTACTTTGTTTAATTTATCTGTTCATAAAGGCTTTTCCTTGGCTTTCATCTATATTGTAAATGACTGGTATTGCCATGTTTTCAGTTCCTGTGACAGCCATAAACTTGCAGAAGTGTCAAAATAAAGTGCATATGAGATTGGATTTGCTGCATAGTTCATTCCATTTCATGTCTCATTCTTTCAAATCTAATCACATGTAGAGAGAACAGGCTCTATACTGTGCAGTTCTTCAGTGCTCTGCCTAGGCTGGGTCATGACTTATCTGCATGAACTCATCTTGACTTATTACATGTTTTCTAGGCTTTATCAGCATCATTATTCTACCAGTATAGGGTTTTCCTTTTGTAAAAGTTGTCTCACCTTCACTCAATAGTGGAAAGATACTTGAGGATATGAGCATTGCCAGAAAGCATGGAATCTTTGTATAGGTTTCTGAATAATTTTATATCAGTATGTCTTCATGTGCACCTCACACATGAGGTGATGACTGCTGGCACCGTCTCCTGTGTCAAGTGGAGATGACACTCAAGGTGGCATTAGAAAAAGGAAGTTTTATACAAGAGTCTCTGTTGCTTTGGCACTAAGTGATTCTTATTGTTTTACCCACATTTAGCAGTATAAGATTGGAAAGTAGAGTGTAAACCTTTGTAATTAGTGTTTACACTTGCATTTCAGGATTGTTATCAGGCAGAACATCCAATTTTCAGCATAATGTGCTATATTACCTTTCATATGCATACTGGTGATGTGTGTGTGTGGGTAACTCTGGATAAGCTATCTGGATGGTTTGTGAGAGTGAACTTGTCAGATTCTGTGAGTTTAGTCTCTTGAAAGATTATGATGTCATACAATTCAGAGATTTCTCAAGAGAGTATTTGCTTCCCCTGACATTGAAGTAACCAAATATAATGTGAGACTGGCAGATTATGGTGCACTTTTAGTATGTGCATCATTTACCAACTTGGTGTTTAGGCCTTAGTTTCCCTGTTTTTCTTCTTCTGCTGTTTAGTCAAGATTTCCTGCTGAGCTTTGATGCTTAGTCCTCTCATTGTTGAAATGCCTGTCTGGCACAGGACCTTATGGCTATTCAGCCCTATTTATAACCAATAACCAGGCATCTCTTTGTTGTTTCCACCCTCTAGTAACAAAATGTAATGATGTATCTTTTCCATTTGATGATCTATAAACATATCCATTACATGTGACTCTATCTGGTTCAGTTGGCAGATTTGTGTTGTGTTGGCTATTGCACAGAACTAGGCTCCAGGTGGTTTAGTACTGGGAATGATCTTACCAAGAAAATAGTCCCTGTCTCAGACTTGATACCTTGTACATGCACTAATACTAAACTCAAACTAACTTGTAACATCAGATCTATAATTCATCAAGTGTTAGTTCTATACTTATACTTAAAATTCAAGTTACAGTAACTGTTACTGTAATTCAAACTAAAACCTAGATCTATAACTAACACTTAATAATACTGTACTTTTGTCTGTAGATGAATATGCTAACACTTTATATAAAAAATGAAACACAAACTTACTTTATAATTGAAACTAAATTATAACTTGTACTTACACCTATAAATTAGCAGTTGGTTACTGTGTGATCAAGTCTATATCTAATCATGCAGTAAATTAATACTTATCAATAGAGCTAAAAAAAAACCTGTTGTTTCTGTATGTGAGGTCAGCTTTTTTGTGAAGGCTTAGTCAACATGTATAAATGAACCAAGGTCAGTTTCTAACTGTCCTGCTTTGTATGTAGATGGAATATGCTCGATTGAGAGTTCAGCACATAGAATTAGCAACTGCCCAAACCCTTGGTTCCCCCAACCTGAGGAAAGACTTCACTGGTGTTTCTTCTCCTGGCAACCCCAGTGACCTCCGTACAAAGCAAGAAATTTGCGATCAGGAAAGGAGACTGAGAGAGCAGCTTAAACAACAGGAAAATCTGATTACAGGATATCGAGATGAGGTACTACGTCTACAGGGTGAAGCTCGTCACTTCCAGCGGAAATACTGGGAACAGGTAAGTAATGTGTGTAATTTACACTTCTAATTCTTGAAAAGAAATTTACATAGTCTAACTTAAGTATTTTATCTACCTAAAATTGCCTATGTGAGTTTAATTCAATTATATTTGGAATGTATAGGATAGTATGGTTGTATTTTGAACTTTTACGAATATTGTACATGAAGTATTACCAACTTGGTAAACCATAATAGCAGTGACACAATTTTATGTAAAATCATTTTTTTAGTAAGAAGCTGGAAGTTACAGCCGAGCAGGATGAGTTTGGCTTATTTACTGATCAAAAAGTGTGAACTTTATTCAGAATAAAATAATCAAATGACATTTCCAATACAATCTTACCACTTCTCACACAAAATTATCTTTATCTTCTTTCTGCCCTCTAAGCATTTCTAAAAAAAATTTGTGCTCTGTTCACCAGTCTATAAACCCTATCACTTTTGTGCCATTTTTGAACATGTACATATCATGTGACTACTCTCCACTAATAGTATTGCACCATTTATAGTGACACAGCTAGCTCCCTCTGCTATTCACCCTCAATCCTCACTTTCGCAGTTGGCACAGCTTTGTTTAGATGTTTCTTTTTTTGTATGTGGCTACTGTTTACGATTGTGCTTATTTGCCATTTCAGTTTTCTTTTCAGCAGTGTTTTTTTACTGTGTTTGCATATAGTTGTTTCAATGATATATATATATATCTTGTATTTGTTTCTTCTTACCTAATTATATGAGAATTTCATAGGAATTCACGATTCAGTGTATCGACTATGGTACTTCCCATTGCCGACGATGACGCTGCTGACATGACTTCCCATGAATCAGGTTTGACTTTATCTGCAGATGAGGTGCATTCCTTAATTCATAGGGAGCTAGATTCTTATGTTCGACCAGTGATTACTTCTCTTTTTCAACCTGACAGATCTTACCACTCTTTTTCTGGCACCTTCTTATTTTGATCCACCACACTCTATGCCTCTTTAAGAGTTTTCCCCTTTCATTTTTTATACAGCTAGTTAATCAGGTCCTCAGTTGATGCATATTCTAGTTTTGCTGCATGTTTGAGATGTGGGTGATTTTGATAGTTTTCTTTTGCCTGCTCCAGTTGCCATGCCAACATGTCACTCACTTTGGTGAGGGTTTGTTCTTCTCCTCCTTTCTTCATATTGCTTTCAGATCTCCCAGTGGTTCTGTGTTAAGTTTTTTCACTTGTACACTTCACACTTGTTTGTGATACCCATGGTAGGCGTGGCTCAGATGCCTTTTGAGTGGCTTTGTCCTTCTTTACACATGAGAGAATTAAGAATTTCACCTCATCAGTGCTCGGACTTTAGCAAGTTAGATACTTATGTGACCTTTGTCGTATAAGTTAATTTAAATTTATTGTAAGTTAGATATTGATTACAACTTATTACGTACTTTGTAGACTAGGTAAATTTCAATGTTTTGTCAGTTTGATATTAATGAGTACTTTGGCAACTAGGTATGTTTAGATAGTTTATACTTTATATATCATTCCTACTGGTAACATCTAATTCAATGTTCTATCTGAATCATTTTTTTTCATCATTGTTCCATATGTGCCTAATTTTCTTCAGTGTAGGACTTAATTTTTTTCCTGTTCATGGGGCTGAGCTTTGATTTGGCTACATTTTCTACATTCTTGATACTAGAATCCAATTTTCTCCTCTTAATCTACAAATTGGGGTTCTTCCCCACAGTACCTACATCATCCAGAGTTATTTATAGCTAGAAGTCAAGTGTTCAAGTTTAGGGCCCTACCATTTGGACTAACCTTGGTTCTTTGTGTTTTTGTTAGGTGGTAAGAACTTTAGTCCAACATCTTTATTTAATGGGTCTTTGCACTCATCATTACATGGATGAGTAGCTCTTGCTTGCTTCTTCCTGTTCACAGTTCAGAGATCACACTCATCTGCTCATACAAGAAGTACTACGGGGGGATTCTTTATAAAGGTGAAGAAGTCCATTCTTACCTCCACTCAATACCTTGTTCCTTTGGGAGTTTCTTCAATTCTAAACTCAGTTGGGCCCAGCCTTTTCCTCTTCATCTTCAGGATATTCATGTTCTCTCACAGCTTGAGAGGTTCCATCTGTCTTGTAGATGTGCTTGCCATGTTCCTGGTGCCCTGAATCTGGTTGTGGATCATTTATCACGACCCAACAGGATTCTCCCCATAGAATGGTCCCTCAATCCACAGGTCCTTCGGTGGGTGTGTTCTCAGGTGGTAACACCTCATATTGATGCTTTCACCAACCACTAAAACACTATACTTCCTTCCTTTTGGTCTCCTGTTCTACAACCGCTAGATCTGGGAGTGGACACATTAAGTCAAGATTTGAGGGGTCCCTATCCAAACCACTGTGTTGTTCCATATTAGCTGGTGCAGCTATGGTTCCCTCTGCCTTGCCCTTACCTCTGTCTCAGTCTCTACTCTGTCAACCTTGGTTGGACATTGTTCATCTAGATGTCACTATACTCTCTCTTCATGCATGGCTTTTATCAGGTCCCTTGCCTCAGCCCAGGGACTGACTCCACTTGTTGCATTTTTCCTTTCCTGATCCTTTAGACCTTCTTCCATGTCCATTTGTCAAAGGCAATGGTCTATCTTTGGATAGCCTTATCAAATGTCTTCTGTTTCTCCAAGTATTATAAGGTTTTATCTTACCCTATCATTTACTTCCTTTTCCACTCTTTTCAAGTCATGTGTCCTCTATGTTCCTTTGATTTACCTGATTGGGATCCCATTGTGGTCCTTTATGCCCTTTCCCATCCTCCCTTTGAACCTTTGTCTTCATGTTCCACGTACCATCCCTCCTAATTTCCTCTTTGTAATTCCAGTTCCTTGATGTATGATACACTGTTTTCTTATGCAGTTGGGATTGATGAGTATATGTAACAGTCCACATGCCTTAGTCACTATGTTTATATTACAGTATATTTGATCTTTTTTATCCTCAACCTTCTAATGCAGAGTAGAAGTTATGGAACCTTGTCTGTCTAGTTGAGGTTGTGTATGTACATAGCCTATTCAGTTTCTATTTTACTATGGATTGCACCTCCAAGAACAAATTACACTTGTCCACATACTTTTTTCCACGTGTATCAGATTCATTTCCTACTTCAAGGACGAAGAGCATACCTTTTCCAGAAGTAGTGCAGTATCCCACAAGTGTGTTTTGTTTTCATCTCAAACACACCCATTCATTCTGGGCAGTCACGTTTTGCTTGGTTTCAATGTTGTGTGCCTAAGCCAGCCCCTTTGCCTTTGCAGTGTAGGATTCTAGCTTTGTGTGAGAGGAGGTAAGACTGTATCGGAAGTTAACATTTTCTTATACTCAAAATACATTTCCAATAGGTACTTGCCCTCCAGTCACACACCTTACACCCTTCCTCCCCACTGTAGGTGTTCTTCTTTTAGAACCTGCTAATTCTCGAAAGTGAGGATTGAGCAGCAGTAGCAGAGGGAATTAGCTGCGCCAATATAGGTGGCACAATACTATTATAGGAGAGTAATCACATGATCTGTAAATGTTAAAAAATGGTGCAAAATTAATGGGGTATATAGACTGGTGCGCTGAACACAAAACTTTTTTAGCAATGCTTAGAAGGCAGAAAGAAGACTGAGATAGCTTTGTGTGAATAGTGGAAAGTACCTATTGGAAATACATTATCAGTGTAAGAAAGTGTTAACTTTGAGAAACTGTACTACATAATGATAAGTAATGATAGAATTACTGACATGTATAATTCCTAGCTTATATAGCCTGAAATTTAATTGGTGTACCCACCTGCTAAATACTTTCTTATTTGTATTGGAAATTACAGTGGTTTCATTTGCATATAATATGATGGTGTGGGACATCTCTTCTACTTTAATACTTTAAAGTAAATCATTGTAGTAGAAGTGGTATAATATTGTTTGCTTAAGTACATATTTTTGCCCTGATAATCTTAAATGCTTGCTTTCCAATAGCCAGTTCTCTCGCATTCTTAGTAAATGTGTGTTGTGAGTGATATTTAAGAAGGTGAAAGAGAAGGGTAGATCATTGTAAAGTTCTAAAAAATGTTACAGATTTCATTATTAAAAATATCAAGGCATCAAATATGAATGAACCCCTTGTGATCTTAACCAATCTAGATATAAATGAACCTTTTCTTCCCTTGCAATATCCATAAGTTAATGTATAGATGAAACTTCCCTTCCCCCTTTTTACTTCACATGAGTCAAAATATAAGTTAACCTCCCCTTGTGATCTTTATACGAGTCAAATCATAATGGACCTCCTCTTTTGACCTACATCTGAGTCAAGGTATAAGTACACCTCACCTTGTGACCTTCATTTAATAAAGGTATAATATTCAGAAGAACAGTATTGAGAGGCATTGGTTGTCTTCATAACACCAGCAGGCCAAGAAAGGTTTACTGAAGGAATCTGGGGACAAGAGTAAAATGTACGACAGTGATGTTCACAAGGAAGATAATTCAATATCTGTATCAGATCATGACAGTAAATTGTTTTGTACAATTGTTTATGTATCAAAGGAGGTGTTGCCATCTAATAAAGTCAACAGTTT
The DNA here is from genome assembly GCF_000517525.1 of Limulus polyphemus. Lineage (NCBI taxonomy): Eukaryota > Metazoa > Arthropoda > Merostomata > Xiphosura > Limulidae > Limulus > Limulus polyphemus. The sequence continues at coordinate 25,392 of NW_013671351.1, forward strand.
ACTTTAGTTACAGAATTTGAATGGAGCAAATATATAATATTTCAAGCTATGTTAAAATAAATGATATACAGTCTTGTATAAGTAGAGTTATTCAGAGGTCACTTATAGAAGAAATCCTTTAGTCCAAGACATATGCAGTAATGATGGATAAAAGCACAGATTTATCAACACAGAAACATTTATCAGTATGTATAAGGTATGTGAAGTTCTTAATAAATGTATCCTCTGAGGATGGAAAAGCTCACACCACTGTCAGTGACCTGATAAAGTGCCTCACTAACCTCGGGCTTTACCCAGCTAAGCTCACACCACTGTCAGTGACCTGATAAAGTGCCTCACTAACCTCGGGCTTTACCCAGCTAAGATTGTTTCTCTAGCAACATATGGTGCATCAACAATGACAGGTAAAAAGACGGATGTTTTATGCAGATGAAATCAAAGTACTCCCCTTATCAGTACAAACCCATTGTATTGCCCATCACCTAAACTTAGCTGTGACAGATTCAATTAAAAGGTTGGACACTCTCAAGACATTTAGAGATAATTTTAACTCTTTGTATTATTTCATGAGTGGGTCAAGTAACAATACTTCAAAACTCAATGGTATTTAAAAACTGTTATGTGAGCCTGAACTTACAATAAAAGAGCCACCTAGCATAAGATGGCTTGGGCTCACAAATGCTGTTGAAGCTGTGTATGAGAGTTATAACTCAGTCCTGGTTACCCTTTCAAACTTCCCAGAAGAGAAAAATGCTACTGCCCATGGTTTGCACAAATACTTTTCAGAACATAAGACAGTGAAGCTAGTGTCATTTAGGCTAGATATTCATGATGTTCTTACAATGCTTAGTGAGCAGTTAAAAAAACCAAATTTGGTATTTAGTGAAATACAGCCATTGATGGAAGCAACAATAGCTAAGTTAGATTTTCTAGAATCAGGAGATGGAAATGCTGTAAAGAGCATGAGACACTGCATAGAACTTGGAGAAGAAGAAGAAAAAAACTAGTGTTTTTATGAATGGAGGGTCATACCATGTCAAATACCCAAGCAAAAAACTATTTGACACCCAACATTTCAGAATTGGCCAATTTTTTAGCTGATGGTACCTAGCTATGGGTTAAGTATACCTGCAATTTTTTTTTCGCAAAATGCTTTCTCCTTCTGGAAATAAAAACATTTGAATTTTAGCCACATTTGGTCAAAAGTTGCTTGTTGTGGCCATTTTGGATGTTCACAAATACCCTATGGCATTATAATTATTTTCATAATTTTACCCAATTTTATTGAAATTGGATCAAGATTTTCCCTCTCCCTAATTCAAGTATAAGGAAACTAAATATGGAATCAGCTTTTACTTATATCCTAAAACATTCCCTACCAATTACCCTTTGAACTATAGAATTTTAAGATTTATGAAAGGATTCAAGCCCTTTTTTTGAAAATATTGGAATCCAATGTTTGACAAAACTTAACACCAAGTTTGGAGCAAATACTCTTCAAACCATGTAGTTTTACTATATTAAAAACCTGAGATGGTCTTTTTTCCTTGTTCCAAAGTAATGGTACCCTGAAAATTGACTAAATTATAAAGTGGATATGCCTAAATTCTATTTCACATGATATATTGATAATTACTGTTCAATATCAAATAGTATTTAAGACTATATTGAGGTTAATTCTATAATAAAGCTGAATATTGTCTACTTGAGTTACAGAAGATTAGTGCAATTCTAAATTCAGTATTAAAAGTATTAATTGTTCTCTGATATCACCCTTATAGGAAAAAAGCTAATCTCTGTTCACCAAATTATTGTATAGTCAGTATTCAACTATGTAATCATGAAATAATGTAATGAGTAATTCCTTTGTTAAAGGTGTTGAATGTTTGTATAATCCATTGAATGGAGCTTGTAATAACACTTCCTGAAGTGAGCTAATGAATGAATCAGGATACAACATTTACTAAAACTTCCTTCTATTGAAATAACAGTTGTCTTTGACACGTTTGCATACAATTTATCTATGAATGCATTTAGTCACTCCTTTCATCAATTTTCTCACCTAATTCAATATTTCACAAGACCAACCAATGCTTGTCTTTAACATAAATAGGGTCAACTGTTCATTCATTATATTAATATCTTTACGTGGTAGTTTAACTTCTTATTCTAAACTTGAAAATCTGCTCTTACGAGGATTGTAAAAATTGGTAGGATTCTTTCAGAAAATTGCCATTCG
>NW_013671351.1:28630-42806 GCF_000517525.1 Limulus polyphemus
CAGAAAAGGAAGGATCTGGACTCACTGATTTTCTTGATAAATGAGAAATTGAAAGTTTCAAACTGGGCCAGAAAAATTTAAATATTGACAATGGTGTCACCTTCTTGGTCAATCAAGAAAACTCATGAAATTTTTAATGTTTTAGAATATATGGCTCATCAGGCCAGGAAATTAGCTGCGGAGAAAGGAATTATGGAGTTACCAGAAAGGAAACGAGGGTAAACAGTGTTGAAAGAAACTGAAAAAATGATTACAGCATCCTGATATGACGATGAGTATAGTCGACAGATGCCGGGCAAAATGGACTTTGTAAGCCTTTGGAGGAATGTCCATATGCAAAAACGACTTCTTCTATGTGGTTGGTTGAGAGTTTTACGAGGCATTTAAAGAAGAAAATCCCAATTTAAACATAGAATGTTTGAAATTTTGTAATCTCAGCCCAAAATGGTGTGTACTTGTCAGCTCTTCTGGGACACATCAGAACATTGCTTTGATGTTGAATGCAGTCAAATTAGACAAGTCCTACCATGAACTCATCGATATGATTGTTTGTAACTGAGATAAGAAAGATTGTATGCTTCATTGGTGTGACAGATGTCCAGGTATTTGAAATCTGTGAACTTATATCGAAGAAGAACTTTCTGATAATGATGGAACTGGAAGAGGGGAAAGAGATGATTTTGACGAGGAGGAGATAGGTTGCAGTTAATTGTTGTATCGTTGTCAGTAAACAAATTTATTGACCAGCTAGTTGACAAGATAAATGATATAACAGCACAAACTTTTATTGCTAAAGCACAAACAAGGTTTCTTAAGAAATGCAAAGATGAGTTGCATGATGATGATGGATTGGATATGGGCAACTTTGCCAAAAATTACAAATTTGTGATACAAGACGAGGTGCAAAGTTATCATTGGAATCAACAATCATGCACTTTGCATCCTATCATCTTGTATCACAGAATAGGAGGTGAATTGAAGAAAGTTTCCCTCTGTTTTGTTTCAGACGACTTGACTCATGATGTAGGCTTTGTTTATAGAATCATAAGCCAAGCCATCAACTACATCAAAAAGGAGATAAATGGTAAGGTTAAGACGGAGCATTATTTTAGTGACAGTTGTGTGGGACAATATAGAAACTGAAAAAACTTCATTAATTTATGCCTTCATCAGAGTGATTTTTAAGTAAATTGTATTTGAAACTTTTTTGCCACATTGTATGGTAAATCTCCTTGTGACGGTCTTGGAGGAACAATTAAACGCTTAACTGCAAACCAAATCTTGTCAGCAAGGGAAGTTTTCGAGTTTTGCAGAGATGAAATTAAAGGGGTAATAACATTCTTTGTTTCACAAGATGAGATGATTGAGGTGGGTGAAAGAAAGATTTGAGCAAAGTAACATATTGCCTGGAACTTGTAGTTTCCACCAATTTGTACCACTAGCAAATAGCGCTATTGGTGCAAAGCGTGTTTCTTCTGATGAGGAGGTTACACTTACACTTGACCTGATTTTAGGGAAAAGCATTGACCAAATTCCTTCTGAAGAAATAAAAGAGTCCAACTTTATTCTTTGCAGTTATGATGAGAAGTACTGGGTTGGACTTGTTGATGAAGTTTAACATTGAAAATCGGGATATTCTTGTAAAATTCATGCATCCGATTTATCCAGCCAAATCCTATTTGTGGCCAAGGAGAGAGAGGATACTTGCTCTGTACCGGAAACACATATTCGTTGCACAATATATGCACCTATAACAGCAACTGGACATCAATACCATTTGCAGGAGATTGATATAAAAAAGATTGATGAGTTTCTGATAAAACAGGAGATCATTGACCAGATTTAAAGATGCTCAGACATTTCAGTCCAATAATTTGTTGGGTAGACCATTAAAACTGACTTTAAAACTTAATCAATCTTTTGTAACTCATGTAGACAATATTCAGTTTTATTATAGAATTAACCTCAATATAGTTTTAAGCACGCTTTGAAATTGAACAGTAATTATCAATATATCATGTGAAATAGAATTTAGGCATATCTACTTTATAATTCAGTCAATTTTCAGAGGACCATTACTTTGGAACAAGGAAAAGACCATCTCAGGTTTTTAATGTAGTAAACTACATGGTTTGAAGAGTATCTGCTCCAAATTTGGTGTTGATAGGTTTTGTCAAACATTGAATTCCAATAATTTCGAAAAACAGGACATGAACCATTTCATAACTTTTAAAATTCCATAGTAGGGGGTTTAAAAGGTAACTGGGGGACTGTTTTAGGATAGAAGTAAAAGCTGTTTTCATATTTGGATTCCTTATACTTGAATTAGTGGGAGGGAAAATCTTGTCCCAATTATGAATATAATTACAATGGCATAGGGTATTTGTGAAAATCCAAAATGGCCACCATGAGCAATATTTGACCAAATTTGGCTAAAATTCAAATGTTTCTCTTTCCAGAAGGAGAAAGAATTTTGCAAACAAAATTTGCAGGTATACCCATAGATAGGTACCATCAGTTAAAAAACTGGCCAATTCTAAGATGTTGGGTGTCATGCCCTCAGTGATTTGACATGGAATGACTCTGGAGAAAAACTTAAGAAGTATTCTGAAAACATTGAAAAATGAATTGTCAGACCTGAAAAAGATGTACATATCAAGTCTAAAATAAAAAAGTATAAACACAGGTTCATAAAAGAAGACTGTGATATTTTTAAAGACTTTAACCTCTTACTGGAACCAGTGGTGGTAAATTTGGCAGGTATTGGTAAAAGTGAAGAAGCTCTTGAGGCTCTTGCACTGTTATATGGAACTGACCAAACAGTAAATGTTGTTCATGGTTGTCTTCAGGGGAAGATGAACAAAGAAAAGAATAAAAACAAGTCAGCAAACACTTAGACAAAGAAAAGCTGAAGCAAGAGTGGCCCATGCTAAAGGTATGATTTCAGGCTTCTACAAACATTTACCTGCTCAGAGTCAGTGCCAGAGGGTTATACAACTGCACAAAGAAGTGATGCCGAAGTTTGCATACCTGTGTACTATAGTTCTGTGTATAGCTGTTACAAGGGTTGAGTGTGAAAGGAGTTTCAGTGCCCAAAATATAATGAAAAACAAATACAGAAACTCTAGACAATCTTTTGAATATTCAAATGAGTAATATTCAGTTATCAACTTATGATCCAGTTAGAGCAATCAGGCTATGGGTTACAAAAAAGAAAGAAGAGACAGCTTTGTCAACCATATATGTCTAGGGCTAAGAAGCCAAATGAGTGCTTCAGCTCCCATAGGAGTTTTTGAACATGTACTATATATTAGTTTAACATGTAAGTATGTTATAAGCATTTATGCAGTTCAACTTGTAAATATGTAAAAGTTTTTGAAGCTAAACAGTTAACTCTTTTAGTACAGGCTCGGTTCCTGGGACTGACCTGATAACTATTTTGTGCTTGTTATAGCTTTCATGGTATAGAACTGCAGGGCAGTACTTTAAGAAAGAATGGTTTTTCCTACCTTTAGACAGAAGACTACCTCTATGTGGCAAACAATGTCAAGGTAATGATTTGTTCATGTACCTTAAGGAGAGAAAAGGTGGATTGTTTTAAATACTCATTGAAATTTTGCTTTTCAGCATTGAGTTGGATTTCGGAGAGTAAATATTCATTGATCTAAAATCTTATCTAGAGCTCTGTTATTCTTACAGGTATTGTTCTCCAAAGCTTCACTAAAGTTCTTCAAAGAATATTGAGTTATGAGCAAGTATCTAAATAGGACTTACCAAAACTATAAAAGAAGTATTTACTATACATGTGAAACTATATGATAAGCATACAGGTTGTGTAATTGATTGATGACAGATGTTATGTTTTCACCCCTGTGTGTGTGTTTGACAGCAAAATTTCTCATAAACAGCTGAATGAATTTTGATGAAAGTTGGTATATATTTGAACTATGACCCACTTTAGAAGAGATTAGTATTTGGAGGGTCAAGGTCACGAAAAAAAAATCCTATCTGTTAACATGGGAACTGATTTTTCACACTCTTTAACTCAGTCAAATATGATTGGATTTTGAGGAAACTTGGTGGACATATGTAAAACATTATTCCTCATTATCCTGCCAAAAATGGTCTGTGTGCTGTGATAATGATGGACATAACGTACACATTTTCATATTTTTTGAAGGCTGAATAAGGTTAATGGCTAAGGTATGTGCTCTACTGAGTTTGGCATTTACCCTTTAATAATATATTTGGTAAAGTTGCAGTAATATTTATATTTAAATATGAATTGGATAATTCTTATTATCTTATGTAGGTGATGAGTTCTGATGCATCAGAAGTTGAATTGGAAGATGCTTCCCAGCAAATTATCTACCTCATAGAGAGACTGGAGAGCAAACAAAAAGGTTAGATCAAGAGGTGTTGAACTTGGAAGATAGATAATTTTCTTATTAGTCTCTGATCTCTAACACCAAATTTGTATGCATAGTCAAAGTTTAGTATTTTGTTTTAAAGTAGTTGACTGTAAAATTGTTAAAATTCAATGTTGGATTCGTATAAAAATAATATGTTTTTTCATATGTGTCTAAGTCAATAGATCTTACGTCATGAATTTCTAGCTTGCCAAACTCACAAGGTATTGGTATCCGTCACTGGATACTTTCCGTCAGTAGGTGGAAAGGTTTTTGTGGTATTGAAATGTTTTTTGATATTATTTGTTCATGTAAACAGATTGTCCAGTGCACATTTGTTTCACAACTGTTTTATTACTACTAATAACTTAGGCTTTTGTTCAGAAAACATTATGAAATATTTTCGTTTTTTTTGTTTTTTTAACAAGAGGTAGTTATTTTAATTTGGTGAGAAAAATTCATCTCATCTTGAAATATTAATATGGTTATTTTCAACATGAACTGTTGGGCCTGGTCCTTTTCAATATGTTGAATAATGTGACTGATGTTAAATTAAGGAGTCTGAAGTTACATTTCTAGCACATGTTGAATAGAGTGACCGATGTTAAACCAAGAAGTTTGAGGTTACATATCTAGTATATTTTGAAGAGTGTGACTGATGTTTAAACCAAGAAGTCTGAGGTTACATTTCTAGTGTATATTGCATACTGTGACAAATGTTAAACCAAGAAATTTGAGGTTACATTTCTAGTATATATTGAAGAATGTGACCACTGTTAAACCAAGAAGTGTGAAGTTACATCTCGAGAATATACTGATGTTAAGTCAAAAAAGTGGCAGGTTATATTGCTTTTGGTTTTGATATGGTATATTTCAAAACTGTATTGCTGTTCTAAATTTTTGTGTAATGGAGATTGTGTATTATATCATTAACATAATTAGCAAGCCTGAATGTTGTACTTTATAAACCGGTTCTCTGTTATTTACACATTTTTTGCTCTTGGTCGTAACATGAATTCTGAATTCTTATCATGAGTAAATGGAAAAAAGAGCTGTTCCATAAATGTTAGAGAAAATACATGCAAAACATGGCTTTTCCCCCCATCTAATACATACAAGTATCACCATACTTTCTTGTGTGCTACTAAAAACCAGTTTTCTGTAACCTGGGGTTGGTAGAAGTGAAAAATTCTGCTATAAAACCAGTTTTTTGTAACCTGGGTTTGGTAGAAGTGAATAGTTCTGCTATAAATCCAGTTTTTTTGTAACCTGCGGTTGGTAGAAGTGAATAGTGCTGCTATAAAACCAGTTTTCTCTAATCTTGGATTGATAGAAGTGTTTTCTTCACTTGGTTATTTCTTTGCTGTAAAACTAGCTTTCTGTAACCTGGTGTTGGTAGAAAGAGTTTCTTTACCTAATTATTTGCTCTGCTGTAAAACTGGTTTTCTGTACTCTTGGGTTGGTAAAGTGTCTTCAACCTGATAATTAGGTTGGATGTTTGCTCTGGAAACAGCGCAGTGATGTATGGCAGTAACATAGCTATTTTGAATGTTTGCTCTGGAAACACTGCAGTGATGTATGGCAGTAACATAGCTATTTTGAATGTTTGCTCTGGAAACAGCACAGTGATGTATGGCAGTAACATAGCTATTTTGGATGTTTGCTCTGGAAACAGCACAGTGATGTATGGCAGTAACATAGCTATTTTTCACCCTGATAATTAGGTTGGATGTTTGCTCTGGAAACAGTGCAGTGATGTATGGAAGTAACATAGCTATTTTTGAATGTTTGCTCTGGAAACAGCACAGTGATGTATGGCAGTAACATAGCTATTTTGAATGTTTGCTCTGGAAACAGCACAGTGATGTATGGCAGTAACATAGCTATTTTGAATGTTTGCTCTGGAAACAGCACAGTGATGTATGGCAGTAACATAGCTATTTTGACTCACTTTCCAGTTGAAAGAGTAATGTAAGAAAACAAGATAAGGTAATTAATGTTTTGTTGTTTTAATTCTGAGAACAAATGGGTTTATTTCTTTATGCTGTGAAACAATAAGTATAGTATTCATAAAGCTTTGGTTTTTGAATATGAAAACATCAGACTAACAGCAGTTGAAATAAAATTTTATCACATTCAGAACTCTCTCTGTTAGTGTCAGTTCCAGCCATGTGTACATCTAGATGGAGGGTCGTATTTCTTATAAAACACAGACATACTTTTAGATAATAACTTTTCACTCTGTAACTGGTACTGTACTAGAATTATAGGTACTAACTCTTAGGAACTATTGTAATTAGTAGAAACATTTTAATCATACCAGTATTTTCCAACCGTGTTATTTAATCCTAAAGTCTTCTTTACTTCATCTATTTGGAATGACAGAGCAGTAAGGTCTATCAATACATAAGAAGTATTACTGCTTTGAAGGATGCCTGTTTTTTCATCAGGAGGATATATTTCTTCTTCACCATTTAATGAAGAAAGGCTGTGCCTTTCAAACAGTTTGAGCTGTTTTTAGTATTAGTTCATTCTGTTGTACTTAACTTTTTAAATACAGACATATAGCATTTATTGTATTGTAATTGCTAATTGACTTAATATGGTTTAACTAACTGAAAATTGAATGGGTGGGTTTTACCAATCAAACTATACTTGTTTTGTATACCAGAACTGAATCAAGCTAACGTCAAGATTCGACAAGCCGAGGAGCGGCTGTCATCATGTAACCGTGAGCTGCAGCAGTGTCGAGATGCCATTGATGATTACCAGAGTCAACTTGAGGGTGCAGAAGCCCAGAATGCTCTCCTCCAATGGCAAGTAAAAGACCTTGAAGGAGATGTCGCAGAAGGACGAGATAGTCTAGAGTTTCTACAAGTAGAAAGATCCACACTGACCGAGACAATACAAGAATTGGAAAACTCTCTGCAGTTAGCACGGGAGAAAATGGAACAAGACAAAGCTCACATAGGCCAGTTTATGGATCGGTGTCGACGGCTGTATGCCAAGATACAGGATAAAGGGTGTGATTTTTTGTTTGAATGCCTTTCCTACATAGATAATTTACTATCTCACTACAGCAAATAATCCCAGTTTTTCCTGTCAGATAGATATGCTTCTCTTGAATATCTCATATTTTTTCTTTTTTTAATCCATGTTATTTACACATTAAGATTACATAGGGTTTAGAGAGAAGGCTAATAAATTTATAAATCGTTTCAGAGTAATATTTTATTTGACATTTTGAAGAAACATTCAGCTGTAAGGTAGATTTCTTTATAGAGATATGATTTAGGTAACTTTAAGTGATTATTTTAGTAATGGTGGTTACTTTTTCTCAACAGACTACAAAACCAAGTGTTACAGGCCCAAATTGACGCAACTGAAGGCCGAGCTCGAGACTTGCTGCTGAGCCAAGGAGCTGAACTGAGTACAACAGCTCTTGCCCTCACCCAGCTGGGTTATCATGCACATTCTGTGTTAAACATGATGGTTGAGTATGCTGGGAAGGACTTGGGGTTAAATCAAGAGGTATGTCTTATTTTGTTTTTCAGAAGTTTGAATGCATAACCCTCACTATTCAATACGTTATAGTCATGTGTATCATACTAATTAAAAAGAAACAAGATTAAACAGAACTAAATGTGTCATGTTCCAACAATACACTTTGCTGTCACTTCCTCACAAAAATTTCAAAGATGAGGTGACTGAATTATTTACTGATTGAAGTTATACTAATAAGACCATACCAGATGGGGTGTCGAATTAGTTAAGTTGATTGATGAAGATCATCATTAAGATATTCGGTACAAATTAGTGTTTTTTTTTACTGTCTTTTGGGGAAGTTTGAACATTATATTTGAAAGTGAAAGTTTTGTAACAAGGTCAAACTTTTAATCAACATTTATAAGGAAATATACAAATTTTCCTGTAAGTGATCGAAAGAGGAATAAGAAAATTGAGTAGTGTTAATTTGTTAAGCACTTCAAACTATTGAGTAGTGTTAATTTGTTAAGCACTTTTTTAGCTACCAGTTCTATATATCTTTCTTATTATTCAACAGATTAAGAGCATTAATTTATTTTCAGTAATTATATCGCAACTAATTTTAAACTCATTTTCCGACACATCATAGTCTAGATTGAGACACCTTAGAATTTAGTAATTTTATTTTGTAAAGTTTCTTTATTGAGTACTGTTATTTTCTCACAGGAAGTATTTTATGCTTATAGTTGGTCATTTGTTCAAATTTAATTTTAAATAATTATTGCTGTGCAGTCCCAAGGGCTACTTTTAACTTATGAAAACCTACATCCATTGTATCTGGAGCTACTTTCTAGCAGTGGACAGATAGTATTTTGTTTTTAACAGTAACATATTTAGTCAGTGAATAAATGATGCTTTTCCTCTATTCAGTGCTTTCACTTACTGAGCATATATATATATATCACCTTATTTCTTGCCACCTTTGTTTCTTTGGTGTACATTGTTTCTTTAGTGAGTTCCTTTGTTCGCTGATGTACCGTGAGTTGCTTTACGTAATTCTTTCGTTCCATGATGTATGATAAATTCTTTCTCTTCAGTTTCCTTGATATAACATTAGTTTCTTTATTTAGTTCCTTTGTTCCCTCACATGTTATCTCTTTAATCAGTTCTATTGTTCCCTAATGTACCATACATTTTTTTATTCTGCTAGTTCCTTTATTTGTCATTTACGTCCTTATTCAGTTCTGTTGTTCCCTCGTGCACCATATCTTTCTTTAGCCAGCACTGTTTTTCCCCAATGTACCATGTGTTTCTTTATTCAGTTCCATTGTTCTCTGGGGTACTGTATGTTTCTTTATTCAGTTCCATTCTTCTCTGGGGTACTGTGTGTTTCTCTATTCAGTTCCATTGTTCTCTGGGGTACTGTGTGTTTCTCTATTCAGTTCCATTGTTCTCTGGGGTACTGTATATTTCTTTATTCAGTCCCATTCTTCTCTGGAGTACTGTGTGTTTCTCTATTCAGTTCCATTGTTCTCTGGGGTACTGTATGTTTCTTTATTCAGTTCCATTCTTCTCTGGGGTACTGTGTGTTTCTTTATGCAGTTCCACTGTTTCTTGTTGTATCACATTAACAAAGGAGCCTTTTACAATGGTACCTACACTGCAGGGCTATATTTATGAAGCACAATCATCAGATGGAGGAGGACTGAAAGTGGTAATATGGACTGTAACAACATTGCGAGCCTCCAAAATAGTTTTAAAATAACATTCTCAACTTCTGTGGGTGTGGCACATATTTTATTATATCATTTTGTGCCAAGCATGTTATTCTTCTATTGATTATTTTTAATTAGGTTTTGGATGAGATTATTTCTGATGCTGAAGAAACAGATTCAGATGATGCTGTTAAACGTCCAGAAGGAACAGTAAATGCAGATGTTTCTAATAATTTGGAATCGAAAATGAATAAACTGGAGAAATCATCAGACTTAAGGGGTGGAGATTCAGTAGATAATGACTCTAACATTCCCTCAGACCCAATGCAAAAGCTACGATCTGTATCTTTTGTTCAGGCAGTGATTCAAGCCTTTGAGGGAACAAAAAGTGGGTCAGATGATCATTCCTCTACCAGTTCTTCTAAAGAAACAAGTCCAAAACTTGACCGGAAAACATATCAAACTGCTGCTGGTGTTTTCAGCCACCAGGAGGAAGGTAACACAAAACTTCTGAATGGTGAAAGTGATCAGATCATTGAGGAACCCTTGTTGTCTGAGGACAGTGGAGTTCCAGATAGTAAAGTTCCTGGAAGTGCCTTCAGACCTGTAGGCCTTGCAACGCCCTTCCGTCCCAAATCAATGAAGCCTCAAGTAGCCAATCTTTACAAGCTCCAAGAAGAGGAGAATCCTGAAGAATGTAGTGCCAATAAACAACTTCAAAGCAGTTCCTTAGAAAGCATGGTGAAGAAAGTGAGCCAGCTTTTCCAGAAAATGACCAATGTGACTGAGCTCATACATGAAGGATACAAAAGTCAGCTTGCCTCAATGTCTGAGGAGAAGTAAGTTATGATTTATATATGAATAACAAACAAATGAAGCTACAGCACAATCAAATCTCAAAATTGGTGTAATGGTAAAAAAAAAAGGTTATTTCAGCCAAATTAACCATCATAATTACCTAAAAAAAAGAGTAGGAAGGTACATTAAAATGTAGAAATAGTAGGCCACTTCCTCTTGGTAAGGGGAGTGTTTATTGGTTATCTAGTTCTACTTCTTAGTAATGGGAAAGTTTAGCTTAGTGTATTATTTATCAAGGGAAGCTAAAGAAAGATATCTAAATATTCCAAGCTAAAAGTTCTTTATGTTTAATCTAACTTTTCATCTTAATTGTTTTTTATTTTGTACAATTTAATTTCAGATATAATCATGAAAGTCCAATAAATTGGTATGACTTATATAATTTAATACCATGTAATTAAAGGAAAATGATCAGTCTTTGTTTAACATTGAGTTTTTTGCATAAAAAATTAAGATAATTTTTTGTGTACTTGCCAAATGTCATTTTAAGTCAGAAGTGTTTATGATTTTTGTATCGCATCTGTTGTGTTAATACTAGCAAGACTCTAAAGGAGAAGGTTCAGTTGTTGGAAGAGCAAGAAGATCAACTTCAAAAAGAGGTAGAAGCTAAAGATGATATCCTAGAGCGGACAACAGCAAAACTGGGAGAGGTCTCGGAGCAACAAAAAAAGGAAGTGGAATCCCATCAGAAAGAATTGGATGTATGTAATGAAAAGACTGGATTGTCTTGTAAAACATCTTTAGGAGAGTTAATCCTAATTTTATGTAGACATTTTGATTAGCAAGTTGACACTTAAAGTATTGATTCAATTTCAATGAGTTTTTCCAAGTATGTTGATGTATGTTTGCATGGAAAGAATTAGCTTCAGATGTGAGGTCTTATTACATCCTTGAAGTAGTACAGATAATTATCCAAGTAAGATGGATGTTAAAGTCAGTATGAAGTTTTATAACAAGTTTTACAGAACAGGTATGAAGATTTTACAATACACTAAAAATAACAGATTATAATAAACATTAATGAACTGTGTTAAGATGAGTTTCAGATGTGAGGTCTTATTACATCCTTGAAGTAGTACAGATAATTATCCAAGTTAGATGGATGTTAAAGTCAGTATGAAGTTTTATAAAAAGTGTTACAGAACAGGTATGAAGATTTTACAATACACTAAAAATAACAGATTATAATAAACATTAATGAACTGTGTTAAGATGAGAAACAGTTACATGATAGATTCTAAAATTAATTGAAATTAGTAATTTTAGTAAACAGATGGTTATTTGTGATGTATATACAGTTCTTGCCCAAGCCCTAATTTAACATTACTCTTTTATTGAATCAGCGGCTGCAGAAACAGGTTGAGCAACTATGGGAGAAGAACTGCTGTTTGGAGGCAGTTAATGTTGAACAGTCAAGGCAAATAAAAGAAGAAATTAAGAAGACAGTTGAAACAGCACCACAACAAATGGGGATGGGGTATATGTTGAATGCTCTTACTATTTGTGACAAACTAGCTCTCAAACAAGAGGTATGATTTTTATGTACAATCACCCAAACTTCTTTTAATCAAGGTGTAAAATTTAGTGTCAAACTGAACCGTAATATTTCAAATAGATGGTAACTTATCATCAAGTCTCATGTGGGTGGTTTAATAGGTAGAGAAAATTAGCTCTATTTAGTGACTATGTTCACATTGATTATAGAAATCAAGTTTTATGGTTTGAAAAGGGTGTGTTTATAAAAGAATGTTTTAAATCATGTACAGTAAAACTTGGATGATTTAAAACAGAAGATATGATAACGTGACAGTTTCAAACTTGTTTTATTTTTCTGCAGATTTGAAAACTAAATGAGAATGAAATAATTAATAAACAGGGAAATGTTTGGAGATAAAGAAAAGTATTCATCTTTAAAGAAGCAACTGACTAGTTTTTTTTCCCCCTAATTATGTATAGTGATTAATCAGCAGATTAAAATTTTCTTCAAACTCAGATTGCTCGTTTAAAGAAAGCCTTGGAAACCAAAGAAGAGTTGCTTCATAACATGGCTGAGAAGTATGCTCGGAACAAGAAAGTTTGGGAAGAAAATTGTCAGAAGGCAGAAGTGGAAGTGCAGATGCTAGATGATGTTATATACCAGTGTGTTGATGTAAGTAATGTACATTCTTTATTGCTGAAACTTTTTAAGAGGTAAAGCTTTTTCATAATTATAAATGTTGACCGTTTTTCCCTCAGGTCCTTAATGTTTTACATACAGTTTTTTATCATGTATCTTTGAAAATATCTCTGAGATCTTATATTTTTATCTGTCTCTTCACCATCTTTCTAGTTTTGTACTTTTGCCTGTCTCTCTAGCTACTATTTATATATATTTAACCTGTCTTTCCAGGCCTTTTAGTTTTCTATTTTAATCTGTCTCGGTTTCTTTCTGCTTGTCATCAGTGTTCTTGCAGTATTTTTTTTGCATCATTAAATCTCTTCATTTGTGTTTGTAATTGATTTTTTTTACTACAAGTCTAATGTTTTACCTTCTATCTTTAGTTTTCCCATCAACATTTGTACTATATTAATTGTGCTTACATTTTTGTTCTTTTTAGTTTATAAGCCTTTTCATCAGTTTTAGTTTCTTTTTTGTTTTCAGACATATCTCCAATTTTTGATAGTTTATTAGTTGTTACATTTCTTCACCAGTAATAGTATTTTTTTTTGTAATTTTTGATCCATTTCATTCTCTTCAGACTCTACAAGGCATTCCAGAAGTAGTAAATTCCTGTGAGTCTCTCAGGAAGCTGATGGCTATTCTGAATGGTGGAGCATCCTCCCATGACTCTAGTGCCATCTCTTTAAACTCTAGCCACAGAGAGCATAATTTCTTTCAAAACAAATTAACAGTTTAAAATCACCACTGTTACTTGTCTTTCTGACCACTGCTTTTTTAATCATTATGTCTACAAAGTCAAGTTCTTTATAAAAAGAAGTGTCATGTATAGAATTTGTTTGTGATGCTATGTTATATATAATTTTTTATGAATTTATGTAGTCAGTGCCTTTTTTTTGTTTAATTATCAATAAATACATAACCAATCTCACCAGTCTCAGTAGTTTGTTATTTTTAAAAGTAGATTCTTTGTTTCTGCATAAACTTAATGTAAAATATTTTTTGTACAAGATATTATGGAGGCTCAGTATGAAATACTAACAACTTATTCTGGATTTGGATTCTTTGTTGGAAATGCATTATTGTGTGATATAAAACAACAGTCTGAGTTCTTGTTGAGTTATAGTCTAGACAATAATCTACTCCTTTACCTCATCTAGATAATGACCTCCAACTTTACCTTTGTCTATTCTTTTAATCTTGTTTAATATTTAATCTCGTCTAAATAGTAATCTACCACTTTAACTTTCTGTACTGATTACGTAGAAACAAATCTTATCATTTGTAATTGTTATTTAGATAATATTTTCTCTTAACCTCATGCATCATCAATAAACATCAGATCTTATCTTTCCTAATTGTTATTTAGTTAATATTTTCCCTTAACCTCATGCATCATCAGTAAACATCAGATCTTATTTTTCCTAATTGTTATTCAGTTAATATTTTCTGTTAACTTCATGCATCATCAATAAACATCAGATCTTATCTTTCCTAATTGTTATTCAGTTAATATTTTCCCTTAACCTAATGCATCATCAATAAACATC
>NW_013671351.1:42869-44115 GCF_000517525.1 Limulus polyphemus
CAAAACCAATGCAAGATGTCTGAAAGCTAACATTCAAGAGTTGTTCTCTGTATGAGACATTCAGTTACTAAGTTATCTTGATGAGTGATCCATGGTAACAAAAGTTCATCGACTTGTAAACAAATCAAAAGTTTCATTCTAGAATTAAACTTTTTTTTTTTAGATTTTTATACAACAATTAATTCATTTTTTGAGTGAAGTTAAACTGATTCAGAGGGTCAGAAGTTTCTGCAAACTTCAATTTTCATATGTTTTCTTAGAAGTTCACAGGCTCTTTAAACTTTTATATAAAGTTATTATTCTTTCTGAAAAAAGTTACTGACTGTCAAGTTTTATGTAGTTTATGAAGACTTGTGACTAAGCATTCAAAATTTGTAGAGTATACATATCTACTACAAGTCGGTGTATAGCTAAACATAAAACACCAGCTCATGTGATTTCTTGTAGTAGATATGCATTGTATAGTTTTATATAGTAGATAAAGTGATGTCATGTAATATTCTACCTGGGCAATCACACTGGGAAGTGTTTTTATTAGTTTTGAAGTAGTACATAAAAATCATGTAAACATTTTCACACATTGGAGTTTTTGGGCTCGTAACTTCTAGATTTCGTGTCCGATTTTCATAAAATCAAAAAAAGGCCATGTTTAAAAATACTCTAATATGTGGTAGAAATTTCAGTGCCATCATGTTAACTAATTTTTCACCAGGCAAGCACAAAAACTTGCAAGATTTTGGCATAATTTTAGCTTACTTATGCTCGTATCTCCAAGAATACTTGAGCTACTACAGGCTAATTTGCTGTCAAGCTATGGGAACGTATATGTACCAAATTTGAAAGAAGTTGATCAACAGGAAGTGTTTGTTTTTTCATTGGTGTGAAGGAGGAGAAAAGTAAGAATTTCAGGCTAAGCTTGCCTGCTGTAAAATGATAAGGGTTAAAGCAATTTCTTTGAAATTTAGCACGTAAGGTAAAAAGACCCACAAGACCTACCATACAAAACATGGGAGAGTTTTGAGTAATGGGGTCAATTATACGGATGGTTGAAAAACCCAAAATTTTCATTCCTGTTAAAAACTTGTCTTCAGTTCTGTTTAGGTCATTTAATGGTTTTTTATGGGTACACTTATCTGATTACTTACCCAAGTACGTATGAGCAAAGCAAAGTCTTCTACTATTGGTGAATGAAAATATAAACAATTAATAAAAAATAGTTGTTCTTTCCTAGGTTTACATTCTTTTC
>NW_013671351.1:45069-52463 GCF_000517525.1 Limulus polyphemus
CCCAAGAGCTGGCGGTGGGTGGTGATGACTATTTGCCTTCCCTCTAGTCTTACACTGCTAAATTAAGGATGGCTAGCACAGATAGCCCTCATGTAGCTTTGCACGATATTCAAAACAAACAAACAATCCTAAGGATTTTTTTCAACTGCACAATTATATTTTAACTTCATCATTTTTTAAATACATGACGTCTTATTGCACCTCATATATACAGGCCTAGTAACATAACGATCCATCAAATGAAGAATATTCTAGTAAATACATTTAATTATCAACCCTGGAATGGAAGTTTATAGTCTTTTATTATTATTAACCACTTGAACTTACTTATATAGGTGAATTTTCAACTTTACAAATATTTTTACATATTGTTACGTCTCTGTTCGTTTGATAATTTCTCGTAAAAATTCTTCCCGAGGAACTTCAGCGATACAAGCCCTTTCTTTAATAAAACTAGTTTATTCTTCCTCAATACAACTTTGAAATACAAAGAATTTCCACAGTCACTTTAACTTAAACACACGCTATAATTCACAACGATTTACACACTTTACTTACGGCTTGACTCGATTATCTGTTTCTATCTCCCTGTCTGCTATTCAATTATCTATGCAGTCACTTCTCGGCGGTCTTATATATACAAAATAGAGGGCGTCTGGCAAACACTCTAGCCTTGAGGAACGTTCGAGATACTCATTACGTGTTACCAGCGTCACGTGACTTCCGCTGTAGTAACAATATGTATAATTTGTTATCAACTGCACACTAGGAAAACCCCAGTTTCTAGCACCCTTAATAAAATTCTGGATGTTCTATTTACAAAAATGAAATTAATGTCACTAAATAATTCGAATCACTATTTTTGGGGTATTAAAAATAATTTACCAGTTTTGGAATGTTTAACGAAATTAATCTCTTTGAAATCAGCTATTTGTATTCTTAACTATAATTTTGCTACATTATGTACTAAATTACATTTAAAACATTTGATCAGAGTTTTCAGTTATTTAACTGATCACTATTTAGATACAGACAGTTATTCCTAAATGCAAGTTTACTAAGAATTTGTATAAAAATATATACTTAATTTCTGTATGTATAATAATTGTTTTTAGTGAACAAGTATTTAAACAAACAGTTGGTATTTCGATGGGAGCTAATTTCTCCCCAAACATGGCTAACTTGTATCTGTACTTCTTTGAAAATTTATATTTGAAACAAGCAATAAATTCTAATTTGTACAATTATAACTTAAGCTATGTTGAAGATCTAATTTCTGTTAATAATGTAAACTTTGACACAACTCGTATATATATCCAAAATAACTTATAATAGAAAAGTAATAGCAGCTATAATAGTTTGCAATACTTAGATTTAAATATTATTTTCGTGGACGGCAGAGTGAAGTTAACCATTTTTGAAAAAGAATGGATTTTATTTCCCCATTCCCGAAGGTTGGAATTCCTACAATTTTATTAATATAGATTATTTTAACGCCTGTAATTTATGTCAATATGTCGGGTGTGACTGCAGACAGCGAAAGGCAATAGAAGTAGAAACGTTGTGGGTCAAAGCACTCAATTCCAAACCCATAATTTGTTCTTCCGTAACGGCTAACTAGTTTAACTGTTGTGTTTGGATCAAGTCTTATAGATGGAATATCCCTAACGCCTTTGGATACTATGACCACAGACATTTTCCGTTATTAGTAAAAGGATAATTACAGAAACTGGCAATGGATAACTTTATTTTCTTTCTTGTTAGTCTCATAATACACATCTCAGTTATGGTTTATATGTCGTCTTTTGACTCTGAAATGATAGAAAGCATCATATAACATTAATAAATACTGAAAATTAGAAACTGTTTTTATCAGAAATTTCGAGGAAAGCTACACGGGGGCTACCTGCGCTTGTCGTCCCAAATTTTGAACTGATAGACTGGACTAATCAGTAAAGGAAAGACATTTAGTGAACACCACCCACTCAACTCTTCTTGTCTGACCAAATAGTGAGATTTAACCATCACTTCTACAGCGCATTCTGTTTAATAGTATTTATGTCAATATACATAAGGATTTGAGTAAATGATCCGTTAGACAGCTTGCGTGTTAAAATTTGTAGAAAAAATGCAACTTCAGAACAACTGCTATTTTATACACACTGTAATAGATCTTATTAAAATGTTTTTAATCAAACTACTGTCGTGCCCGATTTGGATTAGAAATACTCTTCTAAACGTCTTCTGATGTTTATTCATCAAAAGGGACTTTATCAACCTATGTTCAAAATTTGTGAAGTTGACCGTTCCTAGCCTTAAAATACCGATTGGGTCCACATGATCCTGTTAGCTTTTTAAACATTTTTCTAAACTATGTATGAACTAACTTACTTGTGGGTCAATAAATTTCTTGGTTACAAGGTCTCTTAACTCTTAATGAAAAATACCATCAATATTGCAATCAGCCCCACAAAACATTGCCGGGGCGGGGAGCTCCTTTGTATTTTATATTGAAAATGGTGATTTAACATAATTTTTAATCAGTTATATACACTGAGCGTTGCAACATGCATAAACATAAAATTATTCAATTAGTCCATTCGACGAGTAATGTACAACTTAAAACCAAATCGGAAATTTGATGATTAAAAGATGGCACAATACAAGGTATCTCTGTGGTATGTTCCTAAATATCGTTGCTTAATTGGTCAATAGATGGCGCTAATAAACAACTTGTTCATTTCCGTATATCGGTCAGACAGTGTGTTAACGTGGAACAAATAAACCATGTGGGAATAGTACGCGATGAGCTGTGAGAGCTGACAGGAGAAAAGTGCTAGTTTAGTTGTAGGTAATTGATAGTACGTGACCAGTTTCGTCTTGGTGATGATAGTTACGGTTTTACGTAATGATAACAGTGTAGTCGTAGCAAGTAAAACTTCACCAAGTTGTTTCTTGGTGTTCTGAATACAACGATAGCAGCCGGCAACCGAGATGTCTTTGGAAAGGAAACATTCATCGCGTTATGGATCCATGGAACAGACGCCAAAGAAACCGTCTAAACACAATAACTGTGCGGCTTGTTGTCGAAAGTTCACGGCGTTTATGTTTTCTTACGTGGGCCTGTGTGCTGTGGTAGTTGGCTACAGCATCGTGGGTGCCTTCGCCTTCAGGGCGTTGGAGGCTCCTCACGAGGAGGAACAAGAGGATCAGATGATCGAAATGAGAGAAGAGATGATAAAACGACTTTGGGAAATCACGTATAGTTTAAATATTCTTTACAAAGAAAATTGGACTAACACAGTAGCAGCCGAAATTCGTCAGTTCCAAACGGTTTTAATAGCCCACGTGAGAGAGGGTTACGGTGTTAAAGAGAGAGGCGTCAGTCAGCAATGGTCATTTTCCGGAGCTTTCCTGTATTCCCTGACTGTCATAACTACCATAGGTAAATTGATTCTGTCATTTTTTACTTTATCTGTGTCTTTCGTTGTCATGTTTGCATACAAAAATAATAGCCATTGAATAACTCGTCTTTTATAGCTTAGACGATAGTTTTAGGACATGGGGAACATTAGCCCTTCCGAGTAGGCATCTAGGTATATGTAGAAAAAGTTAGAATGCAAACACTCAATTAAAAAAAAAAGACGAAAACAATACGGCACCGAACTAGTAAAGTAACAGTAGAGATAAAAACCAGCAACAGTAGGTAATACTTTAACTGATACATAGTAATAGTTTAATACAAGTTCTCCAGTACTAGACTGTCAACTTAGTTCTGGATTTATATTTCTAATGTTTCTTTGATTCGTAATAAATAGTCATTTTCTGCAATTCCAATAATTTGAAACTGTCCAGTAGCTATAGAATGTGGTTACAAACTATGATAAACTATGCTTCTTTATCTGTCAGTCTTGTAGTATATAGAATACCATTAAAAACAAATGTTCAATCTCAACTGCTATAAATGAAAACGGCATCATCAAATACACATCTTTGTTTAAGGTTAACAGCTAAGGCCTAGTAGGTTAACGTCATAAGCATGTTTCCAAACACGCATCATATGTATAGGCCTTAATGAAATAAACATTGACTCGTGATGGTTTCCTGATAACACGAGCCGAGAAATCGTATTGCGATTTAGGATTGCAATGCATAATTTAGTTAGTAACAACGTATTTATATGTAAAATGCATAATTCTATAACAAACATATTTGTTCACATTCAATGCCCAAAAGAGGTGTTTCCATTTGAAGGACCAGCGTTTGCCATATCAATTTCACAAGTGAGCATTTTTCGAAACAGTTTAGACAATTTCTCATTCGAAACGAACTTTATGACGTAAGTACAGGATGTACAATCATAAACATTGGAATTATTTTAAAATTGGGATTGCTGAATGTCATAAAACTAGAAGATTTTTGTATAATATACATATTATGTTCCTCCACACCCTATTTCCTGCGTCCCAAGGATAGATCCAGGTGTTGAAAAATAAGTTGATTGATGAGAAGATCAACATATGAAACCACTGGTCATATGATACGCAATGTTGACCATTTTGATCTGTCGAGGGTGCCGCATCTTGCACACCCTGTTTTCATGTGTATAATGATATATTCTGAAGAACATTTGATTTTTATGACGCTCTTCACGAGCTTTGAATATTTGCAATGGAAGCTTAAAAACATAAAATCTATGGTTGAAAAGAAAACTTCATATAACGGTTTTGACAGCTATTTCGCCAGAAGCAACCGAAAATTCATTGGGTACGTCTTTAAGATTGGTTAACTCTCTTACCGCGTTACTACTGTGGAAAATGAGATTAGATTAGTTACAATAGGGATTAACCCTTTCACTGTAGTTTACGGAATGTAATGTGTGAGTCTGTGTATGTGGAAAAACTCACCTCCAGGGAAGGTTGGAACAGGTGGACAAATGTTAGTCTACGGTGAAGTTAAAATTCAGACAGTTGTTACACCGACTCTTTCCAGGAGGTAACTGTAATTGGTAGGCGAATGTCAGTCAACGGTGCTGATAGAATATAGACGGTGGTGACATCTACGCAATAAAGACCTAAATTCGATCAAAATCATTTCTTATTTTTTGGAGGAGTTAAATTACTAGGTTATTTTTAACACAGCTATCGATTTGCACGTGGAAGAACTTCGCAGTTAATCGAAACTCTATTGTCAGCTAAGCCTTTTACTATTCAACGTCTGCCAAAATCATGTGAGAAAATTCGACTGCGCTACTTTCTATTACAACATTAAAGTAATTTCAACTTTTCTATGCAATTCACAGATTTTGTAATTTATTTTTTCTATTAGCGGTGATAAGTATTGATTTGGATTTTTACACCAACGATTAGGCTAAGTTGACAAAAATTGGTCTAGCAATATTACTATTAGAATTGTTTTCAGTCACTTAACATGGAATTAACTGATTGTGGAACTAATTTAATTTCTTCAAAATAAATAACGTGTGAGCTGTTTATAAGGTCCTGTACAAATATTTCGATGTCTTAGGACGACTGTTGTCTAATTTTTAACAGCTCAATCTTCAGTGTTATTCATCGTAGTATTGATGTCACTAAGTTATAGTTTAAATTACCCACTTTTCATTGTTATAAAAACTTGGGGACAAACTCGTGCTTCGTGTACAATTTATGTACTAAAATTATTTGACTACTGAAACAGTGTTTAGCAAACAAAATGGACACAGACAGGATTGAAAGCTCAACCTCCCGCATACGAAGTGTGTGTTGTATCATGTGATCCACAGCCCAGATATATATATATTTGCATATGCAGCATTATTAAGTGGAATACTATACATATGAGAATGATATATGTTTTAGAAAGATCCTCTAAATAATGCTGTTGTCGTATTATGTAGTTGGGCATGAATGAAATAAAAACATTCTTAGCAGAATATGGAGTTGTTGTATTTAGACTTAAAGTAGTATGAAAACGTGGAATGACTATAAACGAAATATATCTGTATACCAAATATTTTGTATAAATACCCTGTCTTTCTGGATAATCGCCATCTTTGACTAAGTGAGATCTTGAGATGTTTTCTTCGATATAAAATGGCGTATAAAATAGTCATAAATTAGCGAATTTCAAAAATTATGGCATCAAGAAGTGTGAAAATGAACTGTCTTCGTTTGTTGTTATTTCACTTAATATTGGTATTAACTAGGGATGCACGGGTACTAAATTTGGTTCTCTCCCCTCCCCCCCCAAAAAAAAACTCACAACATACACAAAAATTAGAAACAAAACAAAATTGACGTTTATTACATTTAACCGAATAATCACCAACAGAACGTTCAAGCTTTACTTTCAACTTTCAGTGTCTAGCCCCAACTTCTCAAACCCTAACCCCTATTGTTCTAAAAAAACCATCTTCCCCAGAAATCCAATTCTCAAGCCATGCCTGTTATTAACCTCTATTGTTCTCTGAATCCCCCGACTTTCGGCGGGTGGTAATTTTTTGTTGCTCTGAACACTTTTTTATAACTACAGTTATTGACTGTAACTTTCAGTACCGTGTTAGTTGCCACAAAGATTAGGGCTTAGATGCCTAACTTCGACACTCGGCCGGAGCCGAGTATTACCGGGTAGCCCAATACCCGGCCGGGGCCGAATATCTGGCCGGGTACCCATGCGTCCCTAGTATTAACTCTTTTCTTTTCTACCCATTTCTAAAGTATTAGCAAAGCGTGGGTCCACTACCACCAATAACTTTAGGCCTAGTTGTCGATTTTTAGGTGCCTATATTGAGGTAGTTGAAAACGTATAATAGTTATCAAATAGTGAATTTTTAAATTTATTGTCTGAAGAAGTGTAAAAATTAACCTGTTGTTGTGTGTTTTTGTAAATTTCTTGTGTGTACATGTGGTTAAATCACATTTGTGTATCATCTAAAATCTGTAATTATTTTCTTTCGCACAATCTCTTAGTTATAGAGCATCGAAATTGAGTGAAGTGGTAGTGACTATTAAATAGCGGGTAAACTGATGCTTCGTGCACTGCACGAAGCGTATTTATACTTTAGGCCTAACTGACGATTTTATGCGGCTGTTGGAATTTGTATTGAAATATAATGGTATTCCGCTATTTATAAGCCATGGAAAGATGAAGAATTAACTTAATTTGTTTCATTGCATATTTATTTATGTTACTGGAGTAATTGTATTTAAAGTTAGTGTTATAATTGTAGCTTTGCCCTCGTATAGAACAATGCACGTTAAACGTTGTGCAATTTTGTACTCATATCAACGTAAAAGTACTGTTAGGTTTCTGCTTGTTTTTGTTTGTTTTCGGTATGAATTTATTCTGAGGTTCTTCAGCGATACAAGTCCTTTCTTGATTAAACCAGTTTATTC
>NW_013671351.1:52830-60290 GCF_000517525.1 Limulus polyphemus
AATTAAGGACGGCTAGCGCAGATAGCCCTCGTGTAGCTTTGCGCGAAATTCAAAACAAACAAACAAACAAACAAACTCTCTCATATTACCGCCGACTTTCTCTGCCAGGCTTATATACTAACGAAGAGGGCATCTCGAACTTCCCTGATCATTTGAGAAACTCATCACGCACGTCACGTGACTTCCGCTGTCGTAACAGCACAACTGTACAATTAACCAATGAGAATATTGGGTTTCCAGGTTAGCGAATGCAGATGCTTTCTTTTCACATTTCTCTTAATTTGTTTATTGCATCTTGAAATCGAAAGTGTGTAAAACATTTGAAGCACATCTCGGTGTGTGTATCTTGTCAATTTGTATATTTTCTTATGCAAACATATGCTTGTGTGCGTCATTTACATTGTCATAAAACAAAGTCCTTGAATACAAGAGAATAACAAATTTCTATCGTTCCTGAAACAGTGTCATATCCAGAGATATTGTGAAGACAAAGACCCTAATTGCATTTGCGCCTATACTGTCAGCAATACCATGGGCTAGAATACATCTACATATTATGGCATGACCAAAACGAAGCCACAATGTGCATTCTTGAAACACACTAGCAATTGTAGTTGATGTGACTAACTCATCAGTATCAGTAGCAAATATCATGACTCTTCTAGTCCCGTTGAAACACATTAGCTTCATGTAATCCTATTCTATAATCTGCCTCTTTATGACTGCAGAGTTGAAGAGAAGAGGTATCAATGATTATTGTTGTTAGAACCCTGTATCCACAAGTTATCAATATAACCTTACCCTCCAGGGTTTCATCGTCCTCTCCAACTGTTGTGAGAAAACAAATGAAGGTAGTCTTGTTAGAATCAACCCCTAAGAAGGTTTTACCAGTTGACTGGTTTGTTTGCACCAGGTACAACTCTTACAGCTTCACTATTGCCCTGGCATAATCTTGAATGAACCTTTAAACTATATAGCTGATAGGTGTCCCATACAATGTCCACTCTACAAATATTATGCAATTGTTTATAAATTAATAGTATGAATACTGTTACGTCTCTTTATGTTTATTTGTTAATTTTTCTGCAATACAATTCCTTTCTTAAATAAAACTTGTTTATTCTTCCTCAATACAACTTTGCAATACACTTAATTTTCACAGTTACTTTTGACTTAAACACACACTATAGTTCACAACAATTCACTCACTTTCTACCGCGCTTGACTCAATTGTCCATCTCTATCTCCACCTGTCAGCAACTATAGTTCTGATCTCTGTATCTGCTATCCTCGGTTCCCACCGACCGTAACTGCTGTCCTTGCTTCCCCACTCTCTCTCTCTCTCTTTGTCTAGCACACTTATATACGATAATACTGCCAGCGTAGCCTCTTCTAGAATCTTCTAGGCACTCATCACATGCTACCACTTGACTTCCGTTGTCGTGACACACTAGCTTTTTTCGCGAATCTTCTAGATACTCATTACGTGTTACCAACCTCACGTGACCCCCCGCTGTCGTAACAATACCTTGTCAGCTTAATTGCCAAATGCCCTTTGGTAATATATGATTGTGCCAATCAGCTCAATCCATGAACTTCATATTTACAGTGGTAAAGTCATCTGACTTTTCAAGTGATATCCTGTTGTTTCCTGCAAGTGAAAGAAGCCGTGCATGATTTTCATGCCCAAAAAATTGTACCTAAATCTTCATCTCTGCTTTTACATTCTGGAGAAAAATGGACATTGGATCTCATTGTTATCATATTATTATTTGCTTTTAGTGGCACTTTTTCGCCTGGCTCAGAACATTGGCATATTGTTCTTCATTATTGGCCCATAGAATGATTTTTCTTTACTAAGAATGCGTTTCTGTGCATTTCCTTTGAATTCTGCATCTTCAGCAGTGGCTACGGATCCTTTTGTCATTATTATCTTAGTATTTAAAGTCAGAAGATCGGCTTTATCTTGTAGAAAGGGATTTCCATGTTCTTAAAGGGTGGTAATCGGGTCTTTTACATGAGTAAAGAATCTTCTCTGAATATTTGGCATTTCTTTATGATCTTGAGTATTCTTGAAAACTGTTCCATTGGTTGTCATCTCTATTAACGTACAGGTAATCTCCAGTGCTGACACCATCCATCGGATTTTTGATGATCCCTATGAATCCTCCATCACCCGTGAATAATGAATTTTACTGTTTATAAATTTGATCATGTGTAATAGCAGAGAGCTTTCTTGATGACTTCTGTGTTACAAAGTTGCCTTTTATGAGTTCTTTATGTGCAGATGGTTAAATATTCTTAAGGTGCAGTAAGTCTGTGAGCTTTACACAGAAGTAGTTCTAGGGCACTTCAGACACCACGTCCTGATTGGCTGCCTCAGGTGATAGGGGAGTAAAGCTAATGATAGCCACCAAGTGGCATTGGAGGGTGATAACGTCATAGTTCCATGAAATGGTACCAGAATGCGTGATGCTAGGGGATGGGATAGGAAGATGAGGTAATCTGTGATGAGCGTGCAGATAGTTCGTGAGCGAACCACCAGAGGGTGTTGTAGATCAACAGATATTAACATGTGATTATGTCATCAACATTGTAGTTTATAGTTAATTATATGTCTAAAAAATTAAAACTACTCTTTGTATTTTTTATTGATTGTATAAGTTTAGCATAAAAATAAATGAATTATTGACAAAATATTTCATTTTATTATAGTTTTCACTTATATGCCCCCCCAGTGGCACAGCGGTATGTCTGCGGACTTACAACGCTAGAATCCGGGTTTCGATACCCGTGGTGGGCGGAGCACAGATAGCCCATTGTGTAGCTTTGTGCTTAATTACAAAAAACAAAACAAAAAAAATTCACTTATATATTTAATCATATTACGTGTGTACCTGGACAGTCTTGGCATGAGACCTCGAGGCTGCCTTCGAATATGGGTCCCTGAAAAATTTTCTTTTCGTTTATGAAAATATATACTGCAGCGACAAGAGGCTCTACATGGTACACCTATTTACCATCAAAAGATAATTTTTAACAAAACAACTCTAAGAGTGGATAACATTTGTTATAGAGATAACATATCTACTCATAGGCTTTTGTGACTGTAACCTTAGTATGTTTCTGTTACTACAATGAACTTCGCTAATTTTTGTAAATCGAAATATTACATTCGCGAGGAATTTAACTTTGCTTCAGAAATTTCATATTTTTAGTTAGCTTTCCCGATCAGGAATGAAAGGGAACATATTGCATGGGTCAAATAATAATAATAATAAACAATTCATGAGAAAATGCAACTTTACATGAGGTAATTTTCCTGATAGCTTTCCCTCAAGTGAATGTAATTTTATTTTATTATTTTAATCCCTGGATTTTGAAGATATAAAAACTCTATTATAATGTTATATGATAGGAATAATACTAACTTAACTTAATAATACTAACTTAAGCATGGTCTGAAAAGGTCATGCACCTTTGACCAGCAATCTCTGGAAATAAATATAATCACGTTAGTGAATGTCTGATATGTTTTTATATGTGAATTTATATGAACACTCTTTATAAATATTTTTCATTTAAAATAGTAAATATATATCTTCTTGTAGACTATACCTCCTGTCATGAGACCACAGAACTTACAAGTATATCGCCATATACTACGCCATATATCGCCATATACTACGGTATTTACTGTACTTATTGTTCCAATGATAGAGTGATGTATCATCACAGAATTTAATATATTCTCTGTCCTTAATATTACACAACATGGCCAGGTGGTTAGGGTGCTCGACTCGCAATCTGAGGATCGTGGGTTCGAATCCCCGTCCCATCAAACATGCTCGCCATTTCAGCCGTGGGGGCGTTATAATGTGACGCTCAATCCAACTATTCGTTGGTAAAAGAGTAGCCCAAGAATTGGCAGTGGGTGGTGATGACTAGCTGCCTTCCCTCTAGTATTTTATTGCTAAATTAGGGACGGCTAGCGCAGATAGCCCTAGTGGTGCGTTGCGCGAAATTCAAAAACAAACAAACAAAATGTTTGATACAACCCCTATCTGTTGACTCATCAACAATGAAAGAAAATGACGAGTTTTTTAAGTAGTCATGCAAATTTTCATGAATCTCACTATCTAACACATTTTTTTTTTTTAAATAAAAGAACACTTCGTTCTCCCACATTTCATTTGCTTTGCAATCTCCGAGTTAGGACATACAGTCTGGATTAAGGGAACATATGAATGGAAGATTGTGATCACTTATGAATGCTGTAAGCTTTATTTCACCTTCTTTTACAGTTCTTTTCTGTCTATTATACCCACTTGTACTCGCCATATCGAAAACACATCATTATTTATCGAATTCACAGACTTTTTATGTTTAATTTCAGTAACATGCTTTTCTAATTCTTATTTTCCTGCTTTACCGTCTGTGTTTCAAGCTTTGCAGTGAAAATACTTCTACTAATCCAATTTTTAAAATTAGGATCACTTTCCCATTTGTCAATATATTGTTATGACAGCAGAAGTCACGCGACGCTGGAGTTTCTCGAAGGATCATGAATTATCGGGGAAGACCGAGTTGTTCAGGACGCCCTCTTTTTTAGTACATAAACCTGGCGAGAAAAACCAGCGCGATGGATAGATAGATAGATATAGATAATTGAGTCAAGCGAACTGTAGTGACGGTAATATAAAGTGTGTGTGTTTTGTTATCGAGATTGCAAACGTATTGACTGTGGAAATTCTGTGTATTACAAAGTTGTATTGAGAAAAAATAAACTAGTTTTAATTAAGAAAGGACTTGTGTCGCTGCGGTTCCTCGGAAAGAATTTATACCGGAAATTTACAAACGACCAGATACGTAACAATGTTTTTGATGACAGAGTACACGTTTTTGTTTCAGAAGGAGGAGACTCATTTCCGCCACTGTTAGGCCTATTGCCACAAAGCCTATTGGAATCATACTTAACTCAGCTTACGAACCTAAATATAGTAAATATAATTAAGATTAGTAAAGCACATAAGAGACGCAATACAATTGTATATTTAAATTTAGGCTTACACTTAACAATAAAGACAACTATCACAAGTCAATGACGGCGCGTGTGCCAACGCAGCGCTATATAACTTGTATATTACGAGTTGTATAAGTGTAATTCTTGTCTAGCTAAATGTTGCCAGATGTTCATTATAATAAAATTTAGTATATACGTGTTTGCTATAATATTCATCTAAATGAGTAATTAATTATACTCGTATAAATTTGCATTTATGATTTAGGAGAGTATTTTCTCTGTTGATTCTGTTTTCCCTAGATTTGCATCAGTTCATAAAAATTTCCCAAAAGAAGGGGAAATTTCCTGCACCAGGCAACACTGTACACAATACCCAGTTGAGTGTATACTAATCGCTGAATATTTTACTCATATTAATCATTAAAGGTCATACTGACTGTTATAGTGTATACTAATCGCTGAATATTTTACTCATAATGATCACTGATTAGTATACACTCTAACACTCAGTATGAACTTTAATGATTATTATGAGTAAAATATTCAGCGATATTTTTAGAGTCAGTATATAAGCTTAGGGACAGTACCGACTCCAGTGATCCATATGGAATAATGACAAGTATATATTCCAGTGTTCATGTTAGGTTGTATTGATGAGTACAATTTTTACTTATCAGTATAAACTAATGGACAGCATACCCTCTTACACTCAGTATGACCTTAAGTGATCATTATGAGTAAAATATTCAGCAATTAGTATACACTTTAACAGTCAGTGTGAACTTTAGTGATCATTGTGAGTAAAATATTCAGCAATTAGTATACACTTTAACAGTCAGTGTGAACTTTAGTGATCATTGTGAGTAAAATATTCAGCGATTAGTATACACACTGTACATTATCGTAGTCTGACAGCTTCGCCCCCTCTACTCCCCACACAGCCAAATAACAGCTAGTCAGAAAAACTTAAGTATAAGTAGTTCCTCAAGACATTTGTAGAAATTAGTAGTGAAAATTACAGACTGCTGAAAACTGCGGAGTTTAATGATTATTAATGTAAAATTTAATGATTGCTAAATACTTTAATAATCAATACAGGCTCTGGTTATCATTGCAAACACTAGTGATAAATGCAGACTAGTGAACAAGACGAGCTCTAAGTGTGAAAATAGACTTCACTGACTAGTACACACCTTTAATTGTGATCATTATAGACTTTAAAAGTCAATACAGGGTTAATTCCACCTTATAAGTTAGATTTATATATTATACCAATGCTATGGTATATCGCGCCAACTGGAGCTGCGGGTTCACGGCGAATTCTGAGCATTTGACAATATAATGTTGCTACGGTAAATTTTGCGGCTGGATGATAATGTCACCGCTTTGTCGAGGAAAGATATTCAGATAGTGACATTTCAGGTCAGAGAGCCTTAAATAATCTCCATGGAAAATAGAAAACAAAAACAAAAAAAAAAAACTCACCGACTTTTGCAAAAGTTTGTTGGAACGGAACACGAATTATCAGTAAATAGTGCGCAGTCATGGTCATAAGGTCAACTACGGAGGAAGATGTTTTAAGGTCAGCACTTGACATGGAACGTTCTTATACAGTGATTAATCCTGAGTAGAAGTTTGATAAATCAATTAATAAGTTTCATTTTAAAGATCAATGCAATGTTCAAAATGTTTAGTTATAGATTAATGAAACTACTATAAAAGGTTCATTATAAATTAACAATGCTTTCACATGGGTAACATATCCTATAAAAGTTACATTGTAAATTTACAATGCTTTCACATGGGTAACATATCCTATAAAAGTTACATTGTAAATTTACAATGCTTTCACATGGGTAATATATTCTATAAAAGTTACATTGTAACTTAACAATACTTTCACATGGGTAATATATTCTATAAAAGTTACATTGTAAATTAACAATACTTTCACATGGGTAACATATCCTATAAAAGTTACATTGTAAATTAACAATACTTTCACATGGGTAACATATCCTATAAAAGTTACATTGTAAATTTACAATGCTTTCACATGGGTAACATATCCTATAAAAGTTACATTATAAATTTACAATGCTTCCACATGGGTAATATATCCTATAAAAGTTACATTATAAATTTACAATGCTTTCACATGGGTAACATATCCTATAAAAGTTACATTATAAATTTACAATACTTTCACATGTAACATATCCTATAAAAGTTACATTATAAATTTACAATACTTTCACATGGGTAACATATCCTATAAAAGTTACATTATAAATTTACAATACTTTCACATGGGTAACATGTCCTATAAAAGTTATATTATAAATTTACAATACTTTCGCATGGGTAACATATCCTATAAAAGTTACAATGTAAATTTACAATACTTTCACATGGGTAACATATCCTATAAAAGTTA